>NW_017306590.1:788420-887344 GCF_000935625.1 Nanorana parkeri
TATATATATATATACACACACATTTAAAATAAAGTATTTGCTGTAGGTGTGTGTATTTAGTACTCTATGGCATCACTTTTGTGTCAGATATTTTCAGTAGCCACATCGTCATTTTCAATGTTTTTTTGTTTTGTGAAATGTGTTAAATAATGCAAAATGTGTTTTGAATATTCTTTTCCTGTCTGTCAGTCCTTATGACTATATATTAGGCATGTTTTCTTTTCATTGGATGCAGCTGACAGTAAGTCCAGAAACAAATATATTTGGAAATAATGTACGTGGTCATTACGTACCCCGGGCTCCACAATCGGACAATAGTGCAGTAACTTTTGTTCCTCTAACCAGGAGGAATGAAAGTCCATCACCACAAGGTTATGACAGGGAGCCAGCACCGTTTTGGGTTCATTTAAATGAGGCAGGCAAAGCATAGCTACAAATATACGTCTTACCCCTTCCTGCACCAGGTGGATGAGTAATCACTGAAGGAAACAGACATATGGTTGGAGAGCCACAGGCAGACAGGCAATAGGATTCGGCTTGCCATCGTATTTGAAGCATCAGTGCCCCCTTTGCCCTAATCATACCTCAGGACTAACAGTAATGCTTGCTTTACTGTAGAATGAAAGTCAAATATATTTATCACAGACAGAGTCACCATGTGTGAGGCTGAGACAAGATGAGGAGTAAGCCAGCACCCAGAGCTGAGTGTAGGTACTGACCTAGAGTTTACTAAGCTCTGCCTTCACACATTTCAAATGGCTTATCCATATGATGGACAGCATTATTTCCCAATAGGAATGTGCAGGAGAAAGGTTAGGTACGCGTTGGCTGTACTAGGAGTTGCTGAAGCTTTGCCTGTCAGAATTGCATGACATTTGTTGGTGGTAAAGAAGCTAGCCATCCACTGGTCACATTTCTGCCAAGTCCTGCTAAAATTCAACAAGCTTGTAGTCCAGATGATCCCCTTCATTCCATTTTCCTATTGATTTTTGGCAAAGGAGCCAGTCTGATAATAACAATTACTGTTTGTGTATTCTGACAGTGGTACACCTATTGCTGTCAGAATACAGTAGCCCACTGGAGGGGGGTATCCCCTATCCATGCTGTTTTGCATGGGTGGGGCAATCAAGTGTTTTTTTTTTATTAAGCCTGTGGAGCTTTATGGGAAAATACAGCCAGTGTATGGCCAGCCTTAGCATGAGTGCATCATCCCTAAGGTTGGCTACTTAGATGAGGAACTTTACCCTTATCTTAAAAATGACAACAGAGACACCTTTTGAAATGTTTAGCAATGGCAATCTAAAAACAGATACTTTTAGAAAATTGACACCTACTTATTGTTTACATAACTTATCTTTTCCTCCCCATTCATTCCTCCCCATTCATGTTGGCCATTTCCACTGACTTCATCTCCCTTTACTTCCTGTAACTTTGAGTCTGCTTCCTGGAACATATGACATTATATTAGGGGGAAAATGCCTTTACCCCAAGATTTTGCAGTGTATAGATGAGAATTGCCAGGAAGGCACTGGTGCTCTGATGATGTAGTATTCCCCGGATGCATCTGTGAGGCCAGGGCTACATCACTAGTGCCTCACTCAGTCAGGAGGTGGAAAATAAAAAAACAGTAATCGTAAGTAAAAGCAAAAATAGGGTTTATTGAGGCATAGGGTCTGTTTATAAAAAATTTATTGTGATGTAATACTACATTTTGTCCACTAGATGTAGGTGAAGAGCAGAGGAAATAAGTATATCTAAACTCCTAAGTTCCATGTATTGGCCATATTGTAGTATTACATCACAGTACATTCAAACTGGAAAAAAAATATATTAAGAACATTCATTCTTGGCATTATTTGCCCAAACAAATAGACTCCTTTACATAATTGATAGCATGTCTGTTAATCTTATGAACCGAAATCTGTTGTGTCCTGTGGAGTTATGAGCTTTGTTGCGATCAAGAATATAAAATAAACTACATTGGTTTTATAACACTTCCAGAGGAAAATCATCATTGTTCTGAGCAGTGTGCCACAATTTTGTGAATATTTGCATAGTTGCAGGGCATAGTGGTTGTTAGTGCCGTAGGGCAAATTCAATGCAATCTATGTGCAAGCGATCCTTTCTCTAAGAAACAGATATGCCTAAGCACACCTCTACTATGTGAAGACAGGTTAAAGCAATTACAATTAACGACCAGCAGTTTGGTTCATTAATGGAGAACAGGTGCAACAATGTTGTTTCATAATGTTGCAAATTGTGCATAGACATTTTGTTCTCTCCATGTCACTGGAAGAGTCTGAGGCCAGAAAATTTCAATTAATCTGGCAAATGATCACCATATAAAAATAATCAAAAAGAGAGTTTGTTAACATAACTCATCTAAACACTGCACAGTGCATCACAGTTTGCATCTTATTTTTACTTGATTTCATATTCACTAAGACCAAAGGGGGACTGTGGATAACTTATGCTTTTCTTTTAAAGCAAACCTGGGAGTTCTGAACAGGCTGTAGCAATACCTACACCCAGTGGTGTCTGCTCATACCTTTACATAACCCCTACAGCACCAGAAGTGCAAGAAATCCCATGGCACTATACATTTTCAGTTTCAACACTTCATGATAGTTTTGATGCCTGGCTTGATCCCTTCCCACCTTCCAAGTGTTCCTACCTGGCCATCATTATGACTATAGGATTTGAAAATCTGTTCAGACAATCATGTGATTCAGGGATTAATGTTAATCCTGCAGAATCCTTTACTTGCTGGAACCATGTTTTAATTCTTCTGCACACATGTTAAATGCACAATTTAGGTCTGAAGATTACATTAAACCCCCAATACATATATTTTCCAAAAGCAGATACCCTGTAGAATAAAATGGTGGTAGTTTTTTATGCCACAGGATAATTGTGCAATTGATTATCAAATATTATCAATATACAAATTACTCAAATTAATTTTAGTGCACACAATCACAATACCCAATTTTTGGGAAAATATAAAATATGAGGTTGTGTCAAGTAAATAGATGCAAACACGTCAAGCCTCAAAATTGTGTGTGCCCATTAAAAACTACTATTAGACTTCTAATGTCACCCCTGCAATCTGTTGAAGCAAGTCTAGCCCAGAGTGTGCTCGATGAGCTTCTTTCCTGGCCTTAGAAGCCAGAGTTTGACAACACTTAACCTAGAAGTGCTCAGAGCTAAATGCTTGAGTTCATACTACCTAGGCAGAATCAGTGAAAGGTTGCTTCCTAATCTCCCATCACTCTCCATGCTGACCCCCACCATGGAGGTTCCAGACACCCAGAAGGGACAGGTAAACCAGGGACACATGGCTGGGGGGGGGGTCCCTTTTTCTATATGTAAAAGTGACTGGGCAGCTTAACAGCCACCCAAATCATTTCTACTAGAAAGCCGACAGCCAGGAGTCTTCTACTATAGAAAGAGGTAAAGTATTCCAGTCAGTATCCTGTGTGTACCAATCACACTTCAACACTGCAATGCAGGCCTAAGTGGGTCTGCACCTACCTGCAGTTGCGGGTTAAACAAGTCCTCATATGTTGACTTAGCACTCCTAGGAAGTCTAAAAGTTTGAAGATTATTGGGACCCAGAAATTCCTATACAAAAAGCAACCTTCTGAAAGTAGAGCTGAGCAAGCCTTCTTGCAGCCCATGTGACAATGCTCAAGCTTAGCAATTAGCTTGCTTTAAATGGCTTATTGATAGTTCCACCAGTGTTTATGTAGGTCTCCTTTGGGGTATCAGATTCCTTTCTTAGTCCAGAAAGATGCTAATAAATTAGCTGTCTTCCAAGCATAATCTGCATTATGTGTGTGACTGTGGTAGGAACAAGACTACAAGCACCTTTAAGGGGAAGAGCAAGATACATTGCAGTACTAGGAGTCCCCGGTTCAATTCCCAGTCAGGACACTATCTGCAAGGAGTTTGCATGTTATCCCTGTACTTGCATGGGTTTTCTCTGGGTACTCTGGTTTCCTCCCATATTCCAAAGACATGCTGGTAGGGTTATTGGCTCCTGTTTAAATAGGCCCTGTCAGCATGTGCGATAGAGACCTTAGATTGTAAGCTCCTTGAAGGCTGATGTGAATGTAAAGCGCTTTATAAATTGTCAGCACTATATAAATACCTGTGCTAAATAAATAAAAATGAATGGTTAAGCATTCATTGTTTGGAATGTGTTAGCATTCTATGAATGACTAAAATGAATATATAGCTTGTATTGTTCCATTCTGCCTGTATACATATCTGTATTCAATCGCTTATAGCGTCATCCTGTGGCACCTATGTGTAGATTTGCAAATCTTTATAAAAATATATAGTATGCACTAAATACTTCTGATATGACCTTAAGTATTTACACCATCAGGCATTGCATTGCTACTCTAATGCTGGCCACAGACCTTACAACCATCGGAAGACTTTTGTCTTCCGATGGTTGTAAGGTAATTTAAAAAATGTACGATCTGCCCATCGGAAGCGGAGTGGGCTTCCGATGACCGCAATGCTGAACGGGCAGTGTGTGGGCACCAGGTGTGTGGGCACCTTAAGGCTTCATTCACACTGCGTTAACTCGTTACACGTCTGTCTGGCGTGCATGTCTGTATCGGGCCATTCCCGGTAGGGACAGATCCAGCCTGTTTTTCCCTATGGGAGGACGCGGTCATATGCACACCTGAACTGCACATACGTGCGGGTTGGGTTGTCTGTACTTTGACGCAGACAGGATGGATCCTGTCTGCCTCCGAGCATGGACACCTGGACCCGCACGGATGTGCAGTTCGGGTGTGCGTATGACCTCATACAGCCTCGTATTGTCCCTCCCGGGGACGGCCCGATACGAGTGTGCACCCCGTACAGACGGGTACGCCCTGAGTTAACACAGTGTGAATGAGGCCTAAATGTCCCCCAATGTGCAATATAAGCTGTTGGCATCCTGCCTAGAGCTGGTCCTAGCAAATTAGAAACTACTAGTTTTGGGTTGCCATACCAAAATGTTTCACAGTACATCAGCGTTTCTCAACCTTTAAATGTATGAAAACTCTTGTGGCACCCCAGTCTGAAATTTAAAAAATAACGTGTGGTTCCCTCCCCCCACCCCAAATCTATACTAGACCTTTATCATCGATAGGGGTCTGATATGGATTTTAGGGGGGAAAACAACGCAACACCCCGGATTAGCATCATGCAGTTCAATGGCATTGGTGACTGGCCTACCTGCGCTACGGAAATGCATGGTACTATGCAAACATTTGAAGGTATTCCTGACAAAGCCAGAAGGCAGCCCAGGGTGCCACAGAACCCTGGTTGAGAAAAGCTGCAGTACATTAAAGAAAGGTGCCTAATAGGAAATGTTTACACTTTACTGGTCACCATTATCTATAGCAGTGTGCATCTATTTACAATGGAATACAGAATTCTGTGTGTTTATAGTGTTTATAGTTTCTTCATAGCATCTGTCAAATACTCAGAAGATGAAGTACCTGGACAGGCATAAGAGAGAGATAGCTAATGACTAGTTTTCCACATATCCAGAAACCATATCATCACTGTCAGGCTCCACCCATTCTCCAACACTGAATAATTCATGAAAATGAATCTTGCCGTAGCAAAATACTTGCTTTTCAGTGAAAATAAATGTGCTTGCTTGTTTAATGACTTAATTACTGAGCTTTGCTCAAGTAATAGTATCGCCTTGCGTATATAGTAGTTAGTTATTATGGCATTTATTATGAAGTAAAAAAGCGTAAAACTTGTTTTCTGCAGACCGTATGCATATACTGAACTCTCTTTTTTTATGATGCTACAAGTTTATTATATAGTTGTGCTATGACAGCTTTTCACTTATTTTTAATTAATAAAAAATATTGCTCATTTACAATAATAATGCTGAATATAGTTGATGTAATATTGTAATGTAATAAAAATGTGCACATAAAATATATGTTGGTATTTGTATAATTATGTCTATGGTAGTTTCATTTTCATTCGAAACAAGAGACTTTTAATTTTTACTTTATATTTCTTTCTTTTTGCCCTGAGAAGAAAATGCTAGTTCCATTCAGTTCCTTGCTCTGAAGATAAATTAGTGACTTCTAAATAATGCAGTGAACCCTAATTCTCTTTGATTAGCCGTGAGTTAGATGATGGCGACCCAATGAAATTGGTCATCAGCATAAATAATGAACTGATAAAATGCTAAGTCACTGCCGATCATAAATCACAGCAAATCCACTTTCTCTGGAAGTCACTGAAATTAGAAGTCCATGCTCCTATTAATTATTTTGCCTCTTGAAGACGACAGTGTTATAAATCAGCCCTGAAAGGCCCTTCACTTAGGAAGCTGAAGGAGTCAGACTGCCTGCAAATTGCTTTGTATATGGACCTAATTGTTTCCTAACTAATCCACCTTGGAAGAAATAAAGCCACAGCTAAAAGCCACACCATACATTTCAATATAACCCCTATTCTTTCTCTTTAACCTCCATATAGACCGTGGCATTTGTGACATTCATTCTACCAGACTGGATTTGAGACTTTAATTAGAATGTGTTAAATAAAGAAAATAAGAATGGTAAATATGTAAATCTCTAGGATGAGGCTGATGCATTCTCATTGCTGTTTGGGTCATTCTAGACCTAGCCTGATCATCACCTCATGAGGTATGGATAACAAAACAACTCCCTATACTTATGTATTTCATGCTGCCTATTAAATGTATGAATGGATCATATGGTCCAGAATGTCTGCACCTGTCCATTATCATGATCATATTTGGGTACATATGTGTACAGTGAATTCTACAGACAGAAATACATTTATGCAATGTAGGGCAAAGCAACCTGATCTTATGGACCAGTGTCACAACCTTTAACTGCTTACTCCTCATGGCTAATAAAGGATTTTTGAGGGTCTCACAGTTCATGATAATGGAGGCTCTTGTGTATAGGTATCTTTAGCTCATTGCTGATAGCCCATTGTGCAGCATACAGTATATATGCTTGCCTAAAGGAGACCACTGTCTTCTATATTTATATTCCATATACAAAAGAACTCGAGATGCAGAAAAGCGGAGCAGATGAGGTGCCATATCTACTAGTAAAAAGGC
This sequence comes from Nanorana parkeri, assembly GCF_000935625.1. Classification (NCBI taxonomy): domain Eukaryota; kingdom Metazoa; phylum Chordata; class Amphibia; order Anura; family Dicroglossidae; genus Nanorana; species Nanorana parkeri. The sequence goes on from NW_017306590.1 coordinate 795,553, forward strand.
TGAGGTGGCATATGTATGTGCTTACCATAGTTAGGCCCAATACTGAACAGGTTTTTGCTGTTCAACAATTTGAAAAGAAAACTATACAGTGTTTTTATTTGCTGCCTAATACTGCCTTTGCCACCACAGAGAAAATTTCTGTTCTCTACCTGTTCTGTCTGATGCCGATCAGCTGGACATAAGAAAAGAAGAACAACATCAGGAATAAAATTCTGAAAGCAGATTTATACCTTCCTCATTGTACTAGAAGATATGTTTTTATTGCTGCTTGTTTCCCCATTGCCTGTTCAGTCTAACAACCAACAAATGGGAAATAGGCAGATTATCTCTCCCTTTTTTGTCTACTGGCCGACAAATAGATACATAGTTACATAGTATTTGGGGTTGAATAAAGACATACGTCCATCAAGTCCAACCCATATAGGTCCACGCATCATCTCATTCTTAGGGATACTGGTATCCCTGGATATTACAGTCCCTCAAGAAATTGTCCAAACGTTTGTTGAACAAATCTACACTCTTGGCTGAAATCACTGCCGATGGCAGTGAGTTCCAGACCTTAACCGCTCTTACTGTAAAGAACCCTCTTCGCCCATTGTGCTGGAATTTTTTCTCCACCAACTTTAGGTGGTGGCCTCTAGTCTTTGTAATGGAGTTAATCTCAAACAGTTTGTTGCCAATGTTGCTGTCACCATTGAACATCTTGTACATGAAAATCAAATCCCCCCTTAATCTCCTTAATTCCAGTTCTGACATGTTTAAGGTCAGAAGCCTTGTCTCATAGCTCTGGTCCTCCATTCCCCTAATTAGTTTTGTTGCCCTCTGCTGGACTCTCTCCAGTTCAAGGACATCCCTTCTCAGTGCCGGCGACCAAAACTGGACCGCGTACTCCAGATGTGGCCGAACCAACGATCTATATAGAGGCACAATTATAGACTTGTCCCTGCAATACATCTCCTTCTTAATACAGGACAAGACCCTGCTAGCTTTGTTTACCGCAGCTTGGCACTGCAAGCTACCATTCAGTTTGTGGTCTACAATGACCCCCAAATCTTTTTCTATTTCTAACTTCCCTAGCGGCATACCCATGATTGTATAGCCTATTTGTTTATTTTTTTGTCCAAAGTACATTACTTTGCATTTATCAAAGTAATGCAAAGTAATTTACTTTGCAGATACAAAGTAAGGAAAATGGGGCATAAATACATAAAAACCTGACAGGTGTTCTAAGTGTTCTTGTTTTGATGGCGCCTGTTTGACATCAGTTTGAGACCCTTTTGATATCATTTAGAATTCATTGATAGGTGCACTTGACATGCAGTTTAGGGCTTTTGGTTAACTCAATTTCAGCAAGAGTTCTCTACCTTCAATAGCCAATATCACCACTCCTTCACAGCAGCACTAGAGAGAATGGCGGGTGCACATCTTGCTCCAGCTTCAGAAGTTCCGTCTTGCTCCAGCTTCAGAAGTTACCCATGACTAAGCCCATTATTGGATGAAACATGTCAGAGTGAAGAGGATCCATGGTGGGACGATGTGTGCCACAATGCATTTTACCCCAAAGCATGCGGTGTGTGTGACCGGATTTCTTTCTGTGAGTAACTATTGGAAAGAGTTAGGCTTCGATTTAGTTCCAAAAAAAGTGTTCGTTTGGAAAATCGAATAATGATAAATGACGACAGGAATTTTTTTTTGCAAAGCAGTTATTTTTGAGAACAGTAAGCTATCCAAAATATTACTTTGGGTTGCCCAGTGGTTTGCAATGCTGCCTTACGGCACTGAGTTCAGTTTGAATGTTCTTGTTTTGTTCCTGTGGGTTTTTCAGGTGCTCTGATTTCCACCTATAACTATAGCCCAACTTTGGGCTAAATTTTGTGTAACTGTTAAGCAATATTCACATGGATAGGAAGGGGTGGCCTCCAGTGAGCATCACTAGGATTCTTGCCACCAGAGCTACAATCAATGGCCAGTGCTGCCGCTGTTTGCATGTAACCACTCACCTGAACTGTTGAATGTGAATAGAGCCTCTGACTGAACCATGGACGCACACAGTGTGTCTCCAGGGAAAGCATTTCAGCAATGATTCTGGTCATACACAAACTGCCCGCAGCTAATTGGCCAGTTTGTATGTGGCCATAGCACAGAGTACAGCTGTGTATGAAATCGCAAAGTAGCCACCTCAGATCGCCCGTGTAAATTGTAGCCCAAGACTGTTGCAGGGACATTATATAATAAGTTTCTCTGAGGCAGGGATCAATGTCAATGATTTGGAATACTGCTGTTATTTGTATGTATTTTTCTTTATCATATGTGATCTCTCTGGCTACATTACTTTTTATCTAGAGCTCTTCTATCTAAAGCAATGTTCTTTTCATGCAATTGGAAAAAATAAGTATTAGAAGCAATTGTACAGATTTTGATTTAAACTTTTGTTCATGACTTACATGGTGCCATACTCTGCTGCTGAAATAAATGTACAATTTGATAAAGAAAACACAGATTCATTCAGTAAGTATCTGTTAAGTATTAAAGTGATCTCATGCCTAAGGCTTCTCACACCAGCAAGCCAACCTAAACATGCTGAACACGTGGCCACGTGTGCGCTAACAGGCACAGCATTGGTGCACCGTTCACGACACATCGTACTGTTTACTTTTTTTAAAATAACTTTATTAAAGTGTTGGCTGTACCTTGTACACGCTGTGCTGAAAAAGTACTGCATGCCATTCAACGTGGGGGTGTGAACTGAGCCATTTGAAAACAAGGCAAATTGCTTTGTCTCTGCATAGGGGCTGCGCTGGAAAAAGCGGTCAGCACAGCCCCTTACAGATTGCTAAAACTGTGCAAGTGGTAGCATCCTGACACAAGCCAGGTCTCCCTGCCATTTGCCTCTATTACAGAAAGCAGGTTTTGCTATGCAGATTAACTCCCTTGGCATGGCACCACAAGTAATGGCAGTTTACTCCTGTGAGTTAGGCACCTTTCACACAGGCTGATCAGGAGAGGATCTGTCAACAGATCCTCTCCTGATCACAGCAGTATGGACCGGATGTCACCAATGTGACATTTCATGTCCGCACAGTTTTTTCCAAAACTGAAACTGGCAGACCCTATGTGTGTCTATGGGGAATCAGAAGTAAACAGAAATGTGTGTGTTTACTTCAGATTACCCCCGGTCTGGCACAATCCGGTCCGTCAAAACAGATCTCTGATCTGTTTGTTTTTCTGGGCCTAGCTGGATCCGGGACTAACCGGGTGTAAACTGATGCTCGTCTATTTACACGCGGCTGCCCATAGACTTGCATTGAGCATCGGATTGGGTCTGGCCGAAAAACGGACCACACATGTGAAAGGGGCCTTAGCAATCCAAATTGAGTTTGCATGTTATTAAATTTCTGCCTTAGTTTGCATTTACCATTATTTTGTTATTCTTCAACACAGTGCAGACATTTATAGGTTTGTTATGTTTATGTTTGGCAGCAAATGTGATGTCAAATTTGGTGTCAAGGATTCATCTATCAGCTCTCATGATTCCTCCACCTATTAGTAGTTCAAAAACATATAAAGATTTCAGCAAATGATAAGCCTACACCATGCAGCAAGGCCTTTCTAGAACAAAATTGTATATACAAATAACTGTCATACAGCCAGATAACTAATTTGGATGCTCTAATGCCTACTCATCTTTTTTCACCACTTGTGAGTTTCATTCACAGAGAGAATATACACAGTATCAAACAGTATGCCACTTTAAATCATGACAGGGATGCTGCTCAAATACAGCTAAATTTTAAGCTAACCTATACAGGATTGCTCATTCTGAAGTGAAATTTAAACTGTGTTTTGCATGCAGAAAAGCATAAATACAGCATATCCTCCTTACTACCATGCTTATAAATATGTTTTTATGGATTTGAAACATAAAGGTAGCTGGTGTCCTCCTCTATGGATTTATTAGATTCCCTGACATTTTAGCTGTAGTCGTTACATGATATTTATGAATGCAGGAATGCTAGTTTCCCCTGATATATATATATTTATTTATTTATTTACATTTATGGTTCCTAGTTCAGGAACTGTACATTTGAACATTTTATTACATCTGTTTGTGTCAGAAGCAAAGAATGCATCCAGGTGCAATACACTAAAGAGGGTATATTAATCTTGTTCCCTATCTACTCTTTTGATTTGTGAAATGTTGGTTTTATTGGATTAGAGTATAAAGCACGGCTTTCAGTGCTGACTCCTAAACATTTAGATAGCAAAAAGTAAATGATGATCTGCAAATTTAGATTGTTTGATACGTTATACTCTTCTGCAGTGTGTGGCAATATTTCGGCTAGTTAAATTCTAAAGTTATTGTCTAATTATATGTGCAATTGTCTTTTTGTAGCTTACACATACATGGGATGATGATTTATCAAAGGAGTATTTTTGCACTCACTGAAAAAAACTCTTTCTTTTATTAACTAGTAAAGTCTTAAAAATGTCCTCTCATAATGATGGGATGTTTGAATTGAACTTAGGGTGATGAGACCAGTTTAAAAACCTGCGCATTTCATAAATTCCTTCAATAGTGTTTGTTGCTATTTGAGTAAAATTACTATTCAACACAAACACTTGTCAACTTTTTGGATAGTAGGAAAGGATTAAAATGTTTGTGAGATTTTTCTTGCTGTGTATGTCCTCATTGGAGAGCTATGCACTCACTTCCTGTCAGGTGACACCCTGCCATATCCTGACACACGTAGCGCAACAGGAACTGGAAGAAAAGGGGAATGTCACCAAAGGGCTCATAGAAGAAATTGCAAGAACATTGCAAGAAACATCTAACAGAGATTCTTACTATTGTCCGCTCCATTTGAAAATGTTTTTTATTGCTAACAGAGCCTTTCTGGGATTTAGTGCACAGGCTGCAGGCTGATAACTTTTACAGTACCGTACTAAAGTTTTGGGCGCTCAAATGTTTGTATTATTAGATGTAAATAAAAGTAAATCACCGGCACACACTTGAAGGGTTTTTAAATTATTGATATGCTTATTCAATACCCAATGTCACATACTGTCATACGAGCACCGATATGAATAAACATATCAATACTTTAAAAACCCTTCAAGTGTGTGCCGGTGATTTACTTTTATTTACTATTAGTGTTTTGCACGGCGCCATCCGTGTGGTCACCTGGGCACCACATATACCTTGTGGTTTTGAGACCGTGGCAGTGTGAATGGGATTTAGACTTTGTTGTGTTATTAGATGGTCATTTTATGTTGTACCTTTTGTAACATGTGAAATAATACATAAGATATTTGACTGTCCTTAAAGAAAGTAACTAACATAGTAATATACCACTTTACAATGGAAAAAGTGAAAAAATCCAGTGCATGATTCTATCCCAAGCTGACAGGTGTTTTCTGATGGGCTCCCCGTGATCTTCTGAAAAACAAATGAGCAAGACTGAGAACTGGCAACATAGTGGATAGCAATGGAAACTGCAGATGAGAAATATATTATGCTTATTTAAGTTGAAAACCACTATGAACTCAAAACTGGCAGAAACCTGAGACACACAAAGGGGCAGGAGAGACTTATTTTTTATGTACTGTGCTGTGGGGTGCAACCTGGGTGGGAGCATTTTCTGCTATCATCTCTTTCAGAAGCTGGCTGTAAAAGTGACAGCCCGGCCCTGCAAATAACACTACAGCAACAAGAGCTATTATCCTGCAACAGCTGCCTTTTTTCTCTCTCCTCCTAGCCGCGCTGTAGCTGCAGCGGCCGGGAAGGAGAAAAGCCAATTCAGCTGCCGTCTGCTCGGAATGATGCCCACTTCGATAGTCGGGCTTCTCGGCAGCAACGTGAGCTCCGATACCTTCCCCAATACCGGAACCTCCGGTCGGAGGGAGATTTCCCTTTGACCAGCAGTGCCAAGGGTACATACAGCCGACTTCCTTTCCAATCAGGAAGCCGGGTAGTGGGTTATGACCTGCCTCTTGGCTTCCTGGTTTGCTAAGAAGCCTGTTTCACTTGTTGCTAGGCAGCCTGGCTTCCTAACCAATCAGGAAGGTAGGTGGCACGTCATGACTCGCGTCCCCGCCTCCTGCTCGGTCAGGAAGCCACGCTGCCTAGAAAAAAGTGAAGCCGGTTTCCTAGCCAATCAGGATGCCGGGAGGCGGGTCGTGACGTGCCGCCCGACTTCCTGATTGGCAAGGAAGCCAGCTTCATTTGCTGGTAGGCAGCCTGGCTTCCCAATCAATCAGGAAGCCCAGTGGTACGTTCTGGCCTCCTGATCGGTCAGGAAGCCACACTACCTAGAAAAAAGTGAAGCTGGCTTCCTAGCCAATCAGGAAGCAGGTTGACATCATGACTCGCCGCCCCTCTTCTTGATTGGTCAGGAAGCTAGGTAGCCTCTGAAGCCGGTTTCTTTCACTTGAACATCGGCTTCACAGGAAATCAGGAAGCCAGACGACGGGTCATGATCCGCCGCCCGCCTTCCTGATAATTGGGGCACAAGGCACCAGTATCGGTACTCGGTATCGGCGAGTACCAAAAAAAAAATACCGGTACTCATACTCTATACCACAAAAATTGTATCGCTTAGGGATGCACCGATATATCGGCCGCCGAAACATATCGGCCGAAAATGGCACTTTTGGCTAAATGGCGAAAGTGCAATTTTTTGGCCGATACAGCTGCGCATCCCTGCTTTCTTTCTTCCCCCCGCTGGGCGCTGCGGGAGGAGAGCGCTGGGAACATCCGGCGTCTCTCCTCCCCGCACCGCTCAGCCTCCTGTCACAGATCGGCAGAGCGGTGTACAAGAATGTGCATAAAGTGATAAAGTGCAAAAAAAGTCTCTAAAGCAATTAAAGAATGTGCATCCAGTGATCTCTAAAGTGCAAAATCTCAATCTCCTAGCCAAACTGTGCATAAAGTACTCTCAAGTGGCAACTCTCCCTCTTGTGTGCGACCAAAACGCTCCAGACCGCACTCCCCAAATGCGATGGGCCATTGTGAGAGAAATGGTTGTACAGCACTTATAATGTTAAATTTTGCCCATCCACCGGGATCTTGCTCCAGCTCTATCCACTCTTCTCCACTTATATCCACCAACACTCATAAAAACATTAAGAACAATCCATAGCATAATCCAGTAAGACACACAGATTTATTAAAAAGGATTAAAAACGCTCACAAGAATAGAAATGTGATCTCCTTTATAAAGTTTATCCTTCCTTCCCAAGCTGCCAGTGAGTACAGCGGATTACCAACAGCCAATATTTCACTTTTCTCAACCTGAGCTTTCTCCTTCCTAGTATCCTACGAGTGACGTCACTTTGTAGTCGTCCACAGACATGTTTCGTCATGTGACTTCCTCTGGGCTGGGCCTTTCGTCATGTGACTTCCTCTGGGTTGGGCCTTTCGTCATGTGACTTCCTCTGGGTTGGGCCTCGTAGATCTCACAAGGATTTGCCTGTGATTATACTGGGACCCTTTAAATGGTAGGTGTGTCATTGTTACTGTGCCTGTCCTTAGGGGAAGTGTAGTTAGGGAGAGGATCACATTTTTAGCGACAGACTAAGACCTTACACCTTAAGCTGAGCTGAAGGTTCCTCAAAGGCTACCCTTCCCTCTACCAGATACCTAAGCACTCCCAATTACTCTTTAGAGGCTGAGAGGTGGCATTTTCCCATCATTTCACAATGAAGAGTCACATGCAGAAAACTAGCCACAATCGGGTTGCACAAACCGGCGAAGGTGTGTTCATGATCTCAAAGATCTAACCCTGGCACAACCATGCAATCACCCTCAGCCTATGTAATATATTAAAAGTACTAATACTTACCTTAATGGTAATATCTTGGAGTCATGAAACATTGGGTAGATAAGAAAGTGTAGAATCTATTCTGATAAGTTGATTTTTACCTATACCAAGTTTATCTTTCTGAGTGGTCTGTTAAACATCAAAAGATGTTAACTAGTAAAGAACATTTTCCTTTGCGAGCTGGTGTTTCTTTTTATAGCATTATTTCTACGTGTGAGGGACAGCTGTTGCAGTAGTATCTTCAGATTAGTTCTTTTTGAAGAAGTGATGAGCAGAATGATGTTCTCCCTCACATTAGTAAAATCCAGTAAAACCAGATGCCCAATTAGGTCTTTCATTGATCTTATTCCAAGCTTACCTTTTTCTATAAAGCAAAGTGGTACAAAAGTCCTTTAGGGGTCATTAGATGAGGACCCAATCAAATTATGCGTATATGAGCCAGCCAGAAAAAAATATTCTCTGTGTTGGTAACTTGAGGTAGCCAAACTGAAAACAATGTGGCTGATCAGTTCAAGTGGTCTTTGTAGGTGTTATTGGGGCTCATAAGTGCTCAGTAGGGGGATGCTTAGACACACTGATAGCGGCTTAAGTTTTTCTGCTTGATTATAAAGAGGATATGCTATGAACAAGAGTCATTATTCTCTAGCTTGATTCTGCCTTTCCTCTGATTACCGATGCATGGCTTCAGAGTCCTTTGCTTTTGGAAGCTGTGATGCTTTAAAAAGACATCATATTTCATATCCATATTGTTTAAAGGTAATTATAAAAATTTCCAGGGTCTCTTGACAAGCCACAGATTGGAATACATTATGAAGCGTTTTGCATATACTAATAAAGAAGTATACCTCTCTTTAAATGCTTGACGAGGAATCTTCAGCTTGCTAATTTATGAGCGTGCCATTTATTACTCTAGGAATAGAGTGCCATATTTGCATATTTTGCTTCCGATCTCAGATCTTAGGGACAAGTTCCCCTTTTTTATCTTTCTTCTTGCCTTGATCTTCTGCTGGGTGATTTATAAGGTGTTGGACTTGGCTGTATAAATCCATCCTCTTTTTTTTTTTCTCCCTCCATCCTTCTAGCTGCAAAGTATTTGCACCTACTGATTTCTTGCTGTGATTTCTAGGTCAACCTTCCCCCAGCTGAAGCCAGCTTAATAACTCACTATCACATCAGCCTTTGTGGTGACAGCCAAGGAAAAGAGAAATTATCACCCATTTCCGCAGACCTTTTGGATGTTTACGGCAAAAACTATTTTTCTTTTTTTTTTCTTGCCTAAATTAAAACGAAGCAAATGATTAAATTGTTTTGATTTATTGAGTCTGTTCTTGCAGGACGATAAAGTCCACTGATCTGGAAGGGCATCAAGAGAATTTATGCCACCTACACAAAAAGGCACTGTGCAGCCATTTCTGGGGGACAACAAGTTGTGAATTAAGCATCCAGACTGGCCATATGGGTCTAAAATACATTGCAAAGCACCCCAGGAGTGGTGATAAATTGAACTGTTCTTTGTGTGTGTAAATCTTGATCCCTGGAACTGCTGGAACCTGAAGCAGCTCTGAGAGATAAATCTTGAGGGGTGGTTATAAAAGAGAAGAGTCCCATATTAAACCCCAGAGCTGATAACTTTAGCTGAGAGGCGGGTGCAGTGTCCTTGCTTTGACATTTGCTGACTGGTATTTGTTTCCCTTTTAAATAAGGAGCTGTAAGTCTGTGAGAATGATGGTCTGGTCATGGTGACATTGCATCTCCAACCAAGGTTATTGGCTGCAGGACTATCCTCTTTTCTTTCACACCCAGTGCAGTTGTTAACTGTCTCTTTGGGAACTTTGATACAAATGTTACTGCTTATCTCTAAGAATCTTCCTTTCTCTACAGTTTGTATGTTTATTTTTATTTTAGCATTTGCGGTAACAGAATGCAAAATAAAAACGATATGAAAACATGGATATTTAGAAACAAAGTGTGGATTTTTCTTTGCACATAAATGTTAACAAATGCAAAATATAAACAAAAATGTTTTAGTTGCCATAATGATTATTTATTTAAAGGAAAACTCTAGTCTAGCTAAACTGGCAAACTACATGAATATGTTATTGTTTAAGGCTGAACTCCAGGGAAATGTAAAAACACCATTTAATGCAGTTATATATTAATTTAATGATAATTCCGAGTATTTTTGCAAAAACTACTTAAAGTATCCAAATCTGTCTTGATAGCAGCCTTTGTCATTCTTTGCACAACATCACTCAGGCTGGTAGAGGGAGGAGCAGAAGTAGTTTCTAATCAAGCTCTGCTGCATGCATAATGTATAACAGGGAACATGTAATATGCAGAAAGGAGTGAACAATTAATGAGTTGTGTGATGCTCCTCCTTCACTGACTACAAAGTGGGCTGTGGATGGGTTGGTGACACAAAGAAAATGGTGCAAAGTTGTATGAATCACACAAATAGCAGGGAAGAATTACACATCCTTATCCCAGATAACACTTGTACTTCAATTGTCTAATTAGCTTTTTTTCTTGGAGTCTGTTAATCTGTCATCTACATAAAAATTTAAGTTTTACATTTATAAAGTGCAGGCACCTGTAGGTACCTACAGAACCCTCCCAAAGGCTGCCATTACTGCCAAATCCTGGGCCATTCTGAAGGCAAAGTTAAAGCACTTCCAAATTGTACCAAACTTTGCCTTCCACTTCCTACTTCCACAATATTCCTTTCCAGTGTGGCTGCCTATCATAATATTAAAGCAATAGGAATGTGTAGGGTGGAGTAAGATTAGATTTAAAAAAGTGGTATTATATATGTTTCCATGGCTCAGGATTGCCAACTGTTAAATGAGTCTTATTGGTGTGTACTGTTAAATTAATCTTATTGGTGTGTACTCTCTTTTGACGATATCATATTTTTTATCTGATTTTTTATGGGTGCGATTATTTTAAAGTATTCCACATGAAGTGACATAGAGTATATTACTTGTTTAAGATAGTGCTGGTGATTAGTTAGCTGAACCAATTCCGGGAACCTTACAATTGCCACTCTGGGTCATGAAAAACTGATTTCCAAAAAAAACAGGGATCATACCTCCCAGGGCTTTACTACTTGAAAGGTATTATCCCTTGTAGGATAATCAATGAGAGGCTGTCATTTCGACTCCCAGGGGAGTATAGAGTATCCAGTTATGTCCTGACTGTAGGACTGCAATGCACCTGTAATAGAAGCTGAGTGACCTAGTGGTAAGAAAAGGGGTGAAGGCTGTGAGCAGAGACAGCCCCTGAGACCTCCTTGAAAGTTACCTTACGGTACACATTATTATTATTATACAGGATTTATATAGCACCAACAGTTTGCGCAGTGCTTTGCAATATAAGGAAGACAATACAATCACAATACAAATCAAGACAAGATGGTAAGGAGGGCCCTGCCCATGAGAGCTTACAATCTAAAAGGGAGGGGAAAGTGATACAAGAGGTGGTAGCTGTGTGGGGATGAATTGTTTGAGAAAGTGATAGTTCAGTGGTTAGGTTGAGGCGAGACAGGCTTCCCTGAATAAATGAGTCTTTAGGGATTGCATAAAAGCACACAGAATACCCTGTTTCCCCGAAAATAAGACCTACCCCGAAAGTAAGACCTAGCACTATTTTTCAAGATTCCTGTAATATAAGACCTACCCCGAAAATAAGACCTAGTTTGGTGGTAGCATGTGAGAGAGAACTGGAAGAGCAGGAGAGATGGTATCAGCCTGCAGGGACATGCTGTATTAAGGGGATGACAGGGGACTCCCTCCAGACAGCGCAGTGACAGAGAGCACTCCAGTACCAGACTTCACTAACTGCTGTCCCCCTGAGGGCACTGCTTAATGTAATGGTACTGTACTGTAATGTGTACCGGTAAATGGTACCATACTTTACCACGCTGTCCACTGTCTGATGTCCCCACTGCTGCACCGCTGGTACCACAGTCCCTGGTGGCAAAGGAAGCCGGCGCTGTAGAAAGCAAGGCTGTGGCAGCTAAGGGAGCAGAGCCGCATTGGCCGATATTCCTCTAGAGCGCCAGTTACTGTGACAGGCGGAGTGATACCAAATAACTTTGGATTGTTGTACATTTTGTTGCACATTAAAAAAAATAAAATAAGACATCCCCTGAAAATAAGACCTAGTGTGGTTTTTGGGGGCAAACAAAATATAAGACAGTGTCTTATTTTCGGGGAAACACGGTAGGGCATACATAGACAGATTAGAGTATACATGCCTCAAACTGAAACACAACTGGAAGTTCCACTGAATTTCTATTTTGTAGGATTTCAGATTACTAGCTGCATGTGGTTTATTAACTCTCACTGTACCTCTTTGTTAATACGCAGCAAGCAACTAAATCATATCCTTCACTGTCCCATTAAAGCCATGTAGTAAGGATTGCTGATTATCACTAGCGCTCAAGAGTTATCTATTGCAGTCAAAATATAGTTGTGCTATTTAAGCTGGGTACACACAGCGCAAATTTCGGCCAATTTAGCAGGAATCAGCCGTAATTTGATTTGTGAAAAGCCCTATTTCCTTTACAATGTCAAAAGACATGTTAGAAAATTATCAGGTTAACAGCGCATGCAACCAATCAGCTGAAAGCAGTGTTCTTGTATTCTGACAGTGGCAGGGCACCAACCACACTGCTAGCATGGATGGATTAATCTGTCAGATTTTTTTTTGTTCAGCCTTGGAGGCTGAATAAAAAAAAAATCTATTTATGTGTACCCAGCTTAAGATACTTGTTTTAATTGTCACATTATACATTTTAGGTTTTGTGAAGTGAAAGAAATCATACAATGTGTAAATGTGACTGTAAATGGTTATATATAACTTACATGATATTGTTGGCATAGGCAGCACTGCCATATTGTTTTTATTGTTGTGTTGCAGGGATGGAAAGGTCACTTCTTCCCTGTTGTTTAACTTTTTAAGTAAGTATATTTTATAGTTGAATTTGAGGTGTGTAAAGAAATTATATATTGATTGACATATTTGTTGTATTTTCAGATTGCTTAATATGTTAGCAATTATAGGACAACTATGCCAGAGAAGTTTATCAGGAAATTTAATGTGTACGTTTTAAAAACATCAAAGTTCAAATCACGCATCTGCCAAACATATGAGTGAAAGTTGAGGTGTTTGTAATTGTATAGGTTTTTGGATCATTATCTTCTTGGGCTTTTGAAATACAACTCCAGAGTAACCTCTTAGAACTTCCTTCAATTATACACAAATGATTAAGGTAAAACTTTAGCCATTCCGTCATTGGAAGTTGATACCAGCTTGAGTAAACCCACGAGGTAGCAATAAATCAGCTTGCAATTTATATCCAGTTCTCTTCCGATTTTTTCAAAGAAGGGCTGTTGCTTTTTTTCAAAGTTAAATGCAGTATCGTTAAATGCAGCATGCAATCTCGCAAGTCAATTTTTTAAATATCCCCAAAGTGATCAGATGAGGCTATGGGCAGTGATATATTAAATATGGCCAAGAGGATCAACCCATGACCTATGGTAGACTACAGGTAAAGATGCTGTATCATTAAAGGAACACTAAACTCTACTGGCTGTAGATCCTCAAATCATCTCTGAATTCATGCTGACACTGTCCTTCCTTCTGGAGGGTGGTTACTTTTGTTCTTCATGGGCCTTGTGAGTTGTAAAGTAGCCACCACTCCAAGGTCACTCCTGTGATGGACTACAATCTCATGTTTAGTTAGCTAATTTGTATTGAAATACAGTATAGTCTATCACAGGAGTTGGAAATTTTATATTTTCATGACTGGAATATTGCATTGTTTCCCATCACTGGGCATTGTATTTTCCACACCCACAAATGTCACAAATATGACAAACTAAAACAAAAATAAAAGTCCTTGCAAAAGCATGTTACAATTGTCTGCATACAGGTAATTTCCAGGCACTGTCGTCTCTTCTCCTGCATTAGACAAGGAAGGCCAGCTCCCTGCATTGCTGAATAGAAGAACTCTTAGCTATTATTAGCTGCCAGATGGAGGCAGCAGATAGTGGGCCAGTGCGTGTGTGTGGTGAGGGAGAGGTCTTTAATACGGGGGTTCAAGACCGCCATAATTGTTTCTCCCTTTAGCTCCGGGGCTTTGCCTCCCATTTTAGCTTCAGGTAACCAGAAAATGTGTGCTTCTTTTCACTTTGTTTTTGCTGTTTTTCACTTACAACTTTGGAAATTAGTAAAAGGCCCCCCAACCCAGTATTTTCTGAAAGCACAAGGTCTGTAGAATTGGGAGATGGTGCTACTTATTTGTATGTCTCATGATAGTTGCACAAATGTTTATCAAATCTATATTTTCTGTAAAAATATGCTAAAGTCATTACTAGTGCACACAAAATTCTTACTAAATCTAAAAGATAAAACTGCATTAACGTTAATAAATAACTTATATTTGTAAATGTTAAATGGTGCCTTTTTGTGAAACGTGGAAAATCGAATGAGCACAAAACTGACTTGAGCTATAAACCTTGAGGGTAGCTTCACACCTAAAGGCAGGATCAGGGGGTGATCGCTGTAGAGGTGAGTATCAGTGGTACAGGGCAAAGGGGGGTGGGTGTGCCCTGATTGGGAAAAGTGACATTGTCTCTAATGTGCATGTGGTGATGCACTACAATGTACTAGATATATGGGCCTTACTGCTCCCTCTGTTTTGCATTACGCTAAAATAAAGTACCTAAGGACCCATTGACACTTGTGCATTGCAGTATTATTAATAAAACATGTGTTTTACCAGATGTTACCGCAACGCACAGCAATGCACATACCATGGTATTCTCAGTGGTGTGTAAGGTGTGGTAACCATAGTCATGCAGTTGTCCTATTTAGGAAAAAATAAAAAATTATCAGTTGCTAGGGGTCACTGCATATTTAATTCACATGTATTGTGAATTAAATATGCCCATGTATGTGAAGGTTATATGCATTCTTTGATGAGTAGAAAACATCTTTCCTTATGTATCATATAGAGCCCTGGTGCTCATCCTGCATCCAGCTCTTGTTATTCCATGGCTCTCAGACCACAGCTGTCAGTTGCCAGTGTTTTCCCACCAAAGAGTTAAATTAAACATAGTGGGCATAAAATGTTCATTAGACTGGCTTCTGCTATTTAAATAGTTTGGATTATTTCTGCACCCTTTCTTACTTTATCTGTGCTCTTCAGCCCCTTTTTATATTTATTACTACATTAGTTTCAATGGTACTTGCTGAGAAAATATCAAAAGTGCCATCAATAATTGTTAATGGGGCTGTAGGGAAGACTAATATGGAAGCACTGGCCTATAAAGGGACTGTAATGACAGTTATCTACAGCAGTCTCATGTAACATGTCTCCAGTCTCTGACTCTCTTCTGTAGCATTTATGCAATCTCCAACAACTTCTGTAGCATATTCCATATTCAGTCCCTGGCTATCTACTGTGGTATGTACCACTGCCTATAACGGTTTTCTGTAGCATTACATACTCTGAATGTTATGTATGGCCTTTTGGCAATTTCAGCATTCGCAATTGAGGCCCCTTACATTGAATATGTTGACCGCCAGTTATCTAGAGCAGTGGTTCTCAAACTTTGTAGGGCCGGGACCCCTTGGTAACATTTGCCAAGTTGTGGTGACCCTCAACGGAACACTAGACTCTGAACTTAGTAACGCACTGGACTCGGGGCTTAGTAACGCACTGGACTCTAGACTTAGTAACGCACTGGACTTAGTAACGCTCTGGACTTAGTAGCACACTGGACTCAGGGCTTAGTGACACACTTGACTTAGGACTAAAAACAGAAGCACACTCACAAGAATACAAGCCTTCCCCGGGCCCTGCTACCTGCTTGCCTGCTCTCTTCATGCAGCCTTCTCAGCCCCAGCACTGCTAAGACACCTGCCTCCAGCAGAGCCCGCACTGTATGGGAGGTGGGAGGACAGCAGCGGCTGTGAATAGAAAAGTCCTTCTGTACACACTCCCCGGCCACCAGATGTCGCTGCAGCAGCTGGGCAGTGTGTACAGCGACACTTTTATATTCACAGCCGCTGCTGTCCTCCCGCTGATTGACATTGCTGCACTAGGAGGAGGCTGAGGAGCCTTTCACCTAGCGCAGCAGAAGTGCCCGCGGTGACCCACTCAATAGGTTGAGAAACGCTGATCTAGAGCATACTAGCACTTTAAAATATGAATGAATTGTGCAACTGCATTTTGGTTTTTTTGGGTTGTATATTGTCTTGTGTATTGTTTTATGCATATTACAATGTTGGTATACTCCCTTCTCTCAATTGTTTTGTTACAAAAAATATTATTTGGCATGCAAGGTTACATGATGTCCTAAAATAAGAGACTCCTAGGTTCTTACAGTGCTAATTTATGTTCGGCCACCGTATTACAATAGGTTTAAGATAAAACATTACATTATTTCTCTGCTTGTCCTTGTAGGTATAAGAGATTAAGCAGCACTCTCATGCTGCAGCAAGAATAAGCTTGTTTTAGAAATACTTCACATGTGTAGGAGACAGCTGGTACTGGAGATGGATGCAGAGATGCATATGCTGATGTTGCTTAATGGTGTGTTGCCTAATAAACACAAAGATAAAGTGGCTGCTCTAATACAGTGCTGTATTTTAAAGGATATGATGATATATTGAAAAGTTGGCATACTCCCTTCTCTCAATTTTTTTGTTACAAAAATATTATTTGGCATACAAGGTTACATGGTGTTGTCCTAAAATAAGAGACTCCTATGTTCTTGCAATGCATTATGCAAGGTTACCAGCTATCATATCTGCAAAATCAATTACCGTAAACTCCCTGTTATCCATCATCCACTGGGATTGGTAGATTCCGAATAAATGTAGTTTCTGGTTGCTTGAGAGCTACTAATAAAAATAGGTTTAATTAATGATATACCCCATACTATAGCATACCATTACATAAACTCTGTTACATAAACTTCATATTAATATTGAAATAAAGTAATCAAAAGTAATCAAAAGCAAACAAAGACAAACAGATGGCTGCCTGACATTGGCACTGGAGATCAGTATATTGTAATCTATGACCAGTACAGTGCAGTACTGGGAGTGATCACTAGGTGGCGCTTGTTCATAGACAATTGTTCTCAGGTTAATAGAGCACTTTTAACAGACGATCGTCAGACACTCGTTGCCAGAATAATAAAGCACTTTTCACAGATCGTTCAGACACTCATTCCCAGGATAATACAGCACTTTTCGGCTGATTTCTTTACCTTCCCATGCTGCAGAGCCCTCTGTCCCTCTTTTGAAAGGTCGCAGATTAGCAGAACAGTGGGTTTTTTTTGCCGGTTAGATGAGCGTTACGGTTAGTTGAATAATGGATAAAAGAGAGTTTACTGTACTTGCATATCCTCAAAGACTTTTGCATGGACAACATTTTGTGAAATTTAGGGATGCAGTTGACCTAGCTCATTAGGGGTGTTTTGTTTACCTTATCACTAAGATGGGGGATATGTTGCACATGAGATCCCTACTCCAGGGACCCCAACATCTCATCCTCGGAAACGTTAACACCAGGCAGATATTTGTTGTCTGAAAATGCCATGATGTGGAATACTATACAACCTGGTGTTAACATTATTGGCCTACACCTAACATCACTATACCCAATGGAGATTAGATATGTTTCTTTGTTTTTACTAGCCAAGGAAAGGGGAAATGGCAATAAAATTCCATATTTAGGTTTTAGAACAATATACAGCTCCTGAAATAATGATTCATTTAAAATAAATCTATATTAAGATGGTATGGAGGCTGCCATTGGTGGCTTCCTCTTCTGCTAATACTGTACTGGATATTTGCAGCTCCAATTGTACTTGAGGCACTAGCCTCTAATCACTATGAAGATTAGAACCTCTTATTTCACTCTAACATTCACAATCTAAATGCTTGGTCTAGTTTTGTGTTTCAGAAAGTATTGAAAGCAACTAGGCTTTTCAAAAGAAGATTCCCAGTGGCAGCCTCCATATTACAGGCTTAAACTTTAAAAAGTATGCCATGGCAAAAAAAAATAAAAAAAACATTGAATTTATCTCTGCATTCCATGCAGTTTACCTATGCTTTATGCCTGTAAAAACAGCAGGTACAGAAAAGTACAGTTTCATCTGCCTCAAATGCACTGTGCTATCAACCTCCTGTTTGGACTGTCAAAACGGTGCTTCAATGTTGCAATGAAATACCAAGTTGCATTGTCAGCCCTGTCTGGAATATAAATGTTCACCAATCCCCACTTCTTTCTGGTCCAATCTACATACATACATTGATTTCTTTCTGAGCAAAACAATGCTGTTGCCTCCTGTGTGTGAAAAAAATGGCTCTTGTAGTTCTGGGGGCATGCCTACTTCAATATGAACTGAGCTCCCAGCAGCTTCCACTGCAAGAATTTTACAAGCCTTCTTATGACATTACATGGAGTAATAAAAGTTATTTCTTGCTACAGGAACAAAGTAAAAGAAAAATGATTATTTGGAAACATGCACTGGAAGGGGCAAGGGAGGTTTGGGGGGAAATTGTGGTCATGCCTACACAAATCCTTTTAAGGCTTTACACTTCAAAAGAGTTATAGAGCTCATGTCTTATTAGTTCTGGTTGTAATGCAATGTAGCGTGAGCTTTACCTTTACCAATTTTTATTGAATCAAATATTATTTAACATGCAAAGTTGAGCAACATTTAAGGAGTTATTTGTGTGATATTGTGCTTTAGCTTATCAAAGCAGCAAATGTCTTTCCAGTGATAATCAGGCTGCTAAAGAACCACATATTAGTCTTTTACTTTTGCTGTAGCTGAATGGGTTTCAGAGAACGGTGGCATATTGCACAGAATAGTGACACTGGTCTGAACTGAAAAACACATTGAAATAAATTAAGTGTGTATCCAGGATAGGGGGCTTATTGTCTTCATAAATGGCCTTGATAAGTATTCCAGTTTTGTCTTGAATCTGAAAGAACTTATGCCTACAGAGGTTTAATTGGGAAGGGACCTAAGCAGCATATTAGAATGTACAGTGTAATAATAAATAGCTGGCACTGTTGAAATACAAAGATGGAAGAACTTACCCCATGTATGATGTAGCATAACAGTGAGGAGCTAAGTTATACCCTAGCATTAATTAGGCACATGTTTACTGTGACCAACAAACAATAGCATAATCTTGGAAAAACCCCAATTTGAATTTTGGAGAAGTTGGAATAAATGGTACCATGATCAATGAAAAAGTGGCAGCCTTCCCCAACCAAAGAAACATTTTTAAAAATGTGGCAGTCTTGGATAACATACAGTACCTAGCCCTGCTGAATAGTTATATGCCCTTTTGATTCAATGCTACACTGATCCATACAGTAACCAGTTTCTGTAGGTCCAAGACTATGCCCCTCCTCCCCCTTTCCCAGTCACTAATACTCCACCCCCGACACCTGTTTGCTTGGGGACACTGGATATTGACAATTTGAGAAACACTGCATGTATCTTTACTTAATTCTTCCCATTATATAACACAATATATGTTTCATGTGAGGCTTAGATCTAATGATTAGTCATAGAAAACTGAAGTGGACTTAAATAAAACAGCGTTGTGGCCTAACGTCCTAGCTATACTGTTCCTCTGCACACAATTATATACCATTTACTATATTTTACTTGACTTGAAACTCAAGAAAAAGTTTGTAAAAGAAAAGAAAACCATACAATACAAATAAGTGTATTTGCCCATCGTGTATACAAAGTCACAGCAGCACAATTATTAAACAGTATTGATGGTGACAATGTATCAGCCCGAAGATGTGCTCATAGCTGCTGCACTAGTTTTGTGTCAGAGTTTTATTGAGTTTTAATCAGTATGCTGATTTTTACTGTCACAATCCTGGCACTGTTAGTTCTTAGCACAAAACATAAATAAATAAAAAATATTCCCCCACTGGCCTAAACTCTAACCTTTAGGCTGTTCTTAAATCCTTCCCTCACCTGAACCTTTCCTAACCCCTCAACATAACAACTAACCCTTTATCTGGCCCTGAAACGTTATACTTAACCTGAACCTAACACTTAACCTCACCCTAAAAGTAAGTCTTGGGGCCAATGTGATAAAGACAGCAATAAAATCACAGATCTAAAAAAAAGGGTAAGTTTTAGAAACTCTGTCAGGGTTTTATTGCCATCCGTGTTCAGATTTAACCTCACTCCCTGTCCAAATGGTGGGCACAGACAGGACAGGAATTGTAAAATAACCTCTTTAATAGGGTCATAGACTATAGTTAAAACCTGAAAGACAAATCTCCTCAATAGAACGCAAAAGTTCTAACTTAATTTTTTCAAAACTGAAAAGCATTACATCACGCACTTCCATTATGTGATATTTGGGCCTGGCGATTGGGCATTCGGGTACTGCATTATGGAAGTAAGTCACATGCTAAA
The DNA here is from genome assembly GCF_000935625.1 of Nanorana parkeri. NCBI lineage: Eukaryota > Metazoa > Chordata > Amphibia > Anura > Dicroglossidae > Nanorana > Nanorana parkeri. Next base: position 815,855 of record NW_017306590.1, read on the forward strand.
TGATGCCCAGGAGCACTGAGTATTTTGTGACAGGTGGAATGCGGGAAGGAATGGAGGGGGAGAGCTGCAAAGGTGAGTGTAAGTGGGTTGATGGGTGATCTAGTGACAGAGTCTCTTCAACCACCTCCAAACCTGTACTTATCTTGTCGGTTGATGAAAGTATTGAGTTGTCCTGCACTGTGCCAAGATCTTGGTGCCGAGAACAGCTCGCTCATGTTTTAAGTATCAAATAGTGCAATTGTTTTTATTGTATTTATGAAGAAACTGCCTGGTGGACAGATTAGTGGGTTAAGCACCTGAGGTAATCCATATATGTTTGGGTAGTCAAGTTTAATAAGCTGTGTGTATTATTGAAAAACAAAAACAGCCAATTAATGCAATTATGTATTATTAAGTAACTGAATTTTACTTTATCAGTCTCCTGTAATTCCCTGTACAGCAGGACTCGGTGGTGGGCCAACTCTCTGAATCAGGCTTTTTTGCACCCTTACTGTTGAATCAGCAGAGTGGGGGGTGTTCTTGACCAAACTGTATTGCTGCTGCATTGGTGGTCCTGGCAGGTTAAACTGTTCCAACACATGTATAGACTTCCATTCTGCTGCTTCCCTGAAGTTCAGATTTAGGTGGCTCTTTTATTTAGCCAGCCGCATCCTAAAATTATGCATACATCTTATTAAGGTGTTATTAAATCCTTTTTTTTAAATTCAGCACTATGGATCCACACTTGTTAATGAGCTTTTTTTTGTTTAAAATTGCCCCATTTTTTTTACCCCTCCTTTGCTATTTACGGGTGTCCTTTTTGCCTAGCAGGTTGCAAAGGAGGCACCCGTGCATGCAAGCTCTTGGCCAGGAACTGGGCCGAGCTGTTTGCATTCACTGAAACACACAGCTCTCAACAAGCCACGCAGGCAGCTGCAGCAGCCTACTGTATAGCTGCCCTGTTCTCACTGCACTTAGTATCCCTATTCTACAACCAGTAACTTTGGGGAACCAGTGTAGATTGTCTTGGAACCAGCAGTGGTGTACACAGACCAAAGGTAGGTGTTTGGAGGTGGGGGACATACAAAGGTACTGGAGCATTGGTAAAAAAATGCAGAGCCTTTAGTACTACTTTTACTATGAGTTTGTAATTTTGAAATAGATTTTCACACATATGTCCATTTATACATTATTACTGTCTGTCTTAGGTGTTATCAGAACCATAAGCCAGAGCCAGAGTACGAATTAAAACTAGATCACAGATTCCAGATGACTGATTTAGTTTGCAGTTTTAGTTATGAAATGGTGCCCGACGGACCGCACGTCTCAGTGATCAGATCTGTTCTGATCAAGATGAGGGGGAAAATTCTCTTGCTTTTTTTGCTTCATTTGTTTCTGCACAAACACTAACACACCCTCAAATTAGGATCCTGGATGCGTGCTGTAAATGGCTTGTGTGAGCACCCCTGTCACTTCCTTTACAATCCAGCATTCCCTTTCTCCATTGCGACATGCAGAGCGCTTAACTCTGCGCAGCAGAGCCCACGGAAATGTGTTAGCAATAAAATACAGCCAATCAGTGGCATTACATCAGTGCAGGGCTAGAGTGCCAACATAGAAGTCACAAAATCAAATGCTATCACTTATCAAGTTATGCTAATGAGCCTAATAAAAGCTTCTGGTAGTTTATTCAAGACTCCACAATGAGCACAGCTATTTAATCAGACAAGAAAATGCAATGAGTGGGAAGTTATATGAAGTGACACATAAGACGCAATATCACATTATGTTCATTCCCCTCTGCTTGTGCGGCTTGGCTCAGTTCTTTGGAGTCTGTGTTTAGTTACTATTTCTTAAGAGGTTAAAAACACTGCCAATGAGTTACATGATGCAGACATTTTAGACAACATTAAGCTCATTCTGCAAGATTAAAATACCTGACATAGCACCAGCCAGTTTATTTACCTGTAGTTTAATTAGCTGCTTAGCTGTGGATTGTTTATTTTATTTTTTGCGCATCCAAGTCCACATGTGTTTTGTGGTTTGAATGTACAGTATATGTGCATTTTTAGTGTCACGTTTTGGTCCACTGCCTAATTCTCTCCTGTTAGGGATGCCTGCCAGGAAGTAATGTAGATCAATGGTTAAGCAGTGTCAGGTTCGCTTTAAACACAGAATGCCACATTCATTTTGATGTGCTACAGCACAAAACAAAGCCACCACTTTGCTTAGATTCTTTAGCTCAGTTCACTATTTCTGGCAAAGCATTTGGAGAATATGTTATGTGGTTATAAGAAATGCTTGCATCCTCCCAAATTAAAGGGTAGGGGGCCTTGTAAGGGCAAATGTTTGGAAATACCACACTTTACAGCCTGGGCTCTTTCTAATATACAGAAATGTATAAAGTGCTGTACAACACTTCCAACATGTTATCTTTCTTGTTCTTTCCACCACAACATAAATAGCTGTGCTGAGGCTAAAACAAAATGAAAAAGCTAGAGATAGTTATCATCTTTACAGCACGTGCTGAGACCCAGATTTCAGCAATGATGTTCTTTTCCATAATGTTTCATAGTATAAAGGGCAGCTTTTCCTGGTAAAACACGGTTGATAGGTGGATGCTTTTTTCTATGGATGTTGTGTTTAAGTTCATCCCATAGGCGTTATTACAATCATGATGATCATCAGGTCACTGCAAACACTGTTGCAGGTTTACCATCCTTAGGAGGGGTATCCAGTTTGACTATCTACTGTTATACCCAATACAGTCAAGAGTGGACCTCATTCCAGTTAGTGGCACTCTAATGTACAATGATATTGTGATGTTGGACTTATTCCATGTTGTAACACCACTGGCACATAGTGGTCTTTTCCATTCTGGTTCATTCAGTGCACAGCTTTAGGACATAAGCATCAACAAGACCATGTTTTTGAGATTTTTGAAGGTGAAGTATGCTTTTCTTGCATCAGTGATGGTCCCTTTTTTTTTTTTTTTAAATCAAGTAATTTTTTTTATTAAGGTTTTACAGAAAGTTATAACACAGTGTCATGTTGCAATCAAGTAATTTTTTTTATTAAGGTTAGCTCCAGGCCACGCCCCTGATGGTCCCTTTTTAAAGTTTGTTTATTCACACTTTAACCTTGGTCACTTGCGCAGAAAACATAAGTTTCGAGTTGCCTACTGCAGGTCTCTCTTTACGCAGTTTTGCATATGCAAATGGACAGTGTTTATCCACTTATACACAAGTGACATTTTTTTGAGTAATAAAGTTTATGTATTCAAACCATCAAGAATACAATTCCTTCAGCATCCTGAAAGAATATTATTCTGATTTTCCTTTTAGCTTTGGCAACATATTTTGTGGTTTGTATGCTTTGAGTACAAGAAACATAAAATGCCTTGTGGAGTTTCATCAGTCTGTAACCCTTATAATCACAGCCACAAAGTGTTGCAATTTGGTTGGCTTCTGAGCTAGGACTGTGTCTTGCAGGAAAGCTGGTGACAGTTGACTTCTATGACCTCTATGTCTGTTGAAGTCTCAGTGAGATGGAGTCATGGAAGTTCGATTATTACTGACAGGTTTGTAAGTGAGAGGAAGCTGATCTCTCTGCAGAGAGCTGATAATTTAAGGCATATTTTAACTGAGAATCAGTGAGAAAGAATCAGCTTTAAAAATGTAAATCTAAAGAGTGTGGATTTGTAATACACGCAAAGTGATGAGCATTTGTAATCAGATACTTTTTGCATATAAAAGTCAGGTGTGTACATTCTAAGAATGCTGTAATCATTGTACACAGAAGCCAGATGAAATGTGTTGAGCCAAATGCTTTTATGTGTACAAATGCGTAGGTTCAGCATTACCTCAAATGTATGTGATCCTTGGGAAAATCTATTTTGAAACAATTTGTTTCCGCTTAAAACAGTTGGCTAGGGAGGTTGTAGGCTGCTCTTGGGTATACCATTATTTTTGATTTGTCTGTAACAGGCCATGAGATGATCTTTGTGTTGTCTGGTCAAAGAGATATTGAATGCCTGAGTTCACTTGGCCTATAATTATTGATAGTTGTTTCTGGCTTCCTGGGACAGCTTCAGGTTTGAAGATTTGTTTCTGCAAATATCTGTGGTTTTCAAATTTCACCAACTGTATCATAAATCTATTCTTTGCTACATGCAAAGTTACATTCCAAACATCCGATAGGGCCCTGTGCTCCTATAATTCTTTTAATTTTTATTAATAAAGTGGTGAAATTAGTTGTACAGTGTTCCGCAGTCCTCCAAAACAAGATTCATGCTCCAGTTTGTGCGAGCATGGGTAATTTGCTGATGTGCATTTTTCCCTTGAATCATTTTGAAAGGAAAGTTACAATGTCTTCCATTTTTGTTAACACTTTATCGTAATATTATTTTTCCATAAGATGTTAACAAAAGGAAAATAATCTGGGTAAGAAACCAATCAAGCATAGGAATGGGGTTTGCAGTTGTAACAAGGCCCCTTTTATTGGGGTCCTTCCCCTATCCACCAAGCTAAAATGTATTCCCGATAGGATATCTGAACAATAAAACCTCATTGGTAAAATATAGAGCAGTGATTTTATATTCAGGCCTGTGTAGTCCACCAACTCAGGGCCTAGGCTTAGAAATCAAATAGTATTTGCATAACACAATCCTTTAGGGTACTTAATATTTGATGAATATTGGTTTATTCTAATGTTCCTATCATTCACCAACATCCATTTGAAACAAGTTTTTCGAAGGCATCGTTCCTCCATTCTTTAAGCGACTTTAAGCTTACTCATTTATTTAGTGCCTTGTTACATGTGTGCTAACCCATAATTTAGTAATATACTGTCAGGAAGGTTTTACTGATGATTGGAACCTGCTAGACACTCAGATATGTAAATGGAATTTTCTCCTTGCAGAATACTGGTTTGAAAAAAATCTGTTTCTTCAGAATTGGGGGGAGGGGGAATAGAGGATAGACGCTGGGTCACATGCCCTCCACAAAATACCCTTGTTCCTCTAAGTTTACTAGTTTGCTGTTTGGAAATGTCATTGAAAATGAGGACCACCTCCCTCCTTTTACCGTCTGTCCCTGTTAATTAGAAGTGCCCATATTGGGGAAATTAACTATGAAATACTAAAAAATGATAAATTATCCCTTGTTTGAAAGTATAAATTAAAGGTTTAGTGTATATAAAATTTGTCATGTTTAATTGCGAGTTCAATTAAAATTCCAGATAATGATGATTTATACGGGTTTCTGTGCAATTTGATATTCATTAGCGGAGCCAGACACACGCCGATATTAGCTCATTTATTATGCTTCCTTTTGTTGAACTAAGCCTTGTGAAAGCAATCTGCTGAAACTTTGCTAAACTCATTCAGCTAAATGAATATTTGGCAGCTGTTGCTGTTATTGAGTTGGTCACCGTGCCTTCGTTTCACTCATTTAGGGCATAAATCATACCCAGGGAATGATAAACAGGAGCTGCTCATTACAGAACCATCTAGGGAAGTTATGGCTGACACTGCACAGCAACTGCATGACAGGCATGCCCCATGATAACTGTATTTAACTCTTTTGGAACTACAGTAATAATAATGGTGATTCAAGGTTTTTTGTGCATAATAATCTAGACAGGCTAATTTGTATTTTAAAAATGTCCTGTAGTCCACCATTTTTTTAAAATAGTTTTTGTTTACATTTGTCAGTATAGTATCTAAATCATGAGTGATGATACCCATAGATATGATCATTGTCATCTGATCAATTACAGACTGATTTGGAAACAATACTATGTCTATGGCAAGCCATAGACAGACAGATATGTCCCTGTGAATAATGGATAGTTAATAATGAACAACAGTGGTGAGTGTATGTGTTTATGTAGTGAGAAGAGGGAAGGATCAGTCTGGTGATGCAGACATTTTCCAGCAAACGGGAAAATCTTCATTGCAAAAATGATCACTTCTGATGCTGGAAACACTCTTTATCAGGTTCTAGAGGAACCTACTAAAATCTTAATTGTTGAACAAGCATTGCATCAGACCATCAAATTGTGGTTGGATTGGATTGTTTGTGACCAGCTTTAGGGCAGTCTACAACCTTTACAAACAGATCCTAGTGGGAAGAATTGATCACCCAGACAGAATTTGCTGGGCTGATCATTTGGATCAGTTCTGCAATTTTTGCAAGGGAAAGCTGTGTTTGAAAAACAGTTTCAAAACAGTGTTTGAAAAGTGTGGTGTGAATGACCTGTTTAAAGCGGAACTCTAGGAAACATATTTTTTTTAATCTGCTGGGTTACAAATAGTTAATGTAATGAGGCTTATGTCATATCCATGATTTCTGCCATTTCTCTATTATTTACTGTTCCACCGATGCTGGATAATATAGCTTTCACTATACTTTTAAAGCTGCAGTTCTCTTACACACACAAGCCGCACTTTTGTTAGTCCGCCCTTCCTCTCCTCTTGTCCATTCACAATACACTTTGAATTCTGTGAACTGTTCACAAACTACAAAGCATTCTGCGAATGGACAAGGGGAGAGTGTACTTCTGTCAAAGAGGGGATTTCCTTCAGTCAAGAGATTTCACTCACTTCTGTTTTATCTACATGACAGGAAGTGAAGTGAAATGACTAACTCATTTATTCTATCCATGATGTTAAAAAGGTTATGGCTACCTGCATTGCTTAACTATGGAAACAGACCAGAGCCCCTTCAGTTTCTCTTTGGCTGAGGAAGGTCGGTGAAATTGAACGTATGGAAGATTTGCTCTCCTTTGCCAGGGGGACGCACGCTCAGCATTGCACTAAATTGATTTATTGGCAGGAATTCACTCTTTCCTCCGAATCACCCTGTTGCAGGAGGGGACCGGTCCTTGAATGGTGCTGGAACGGCAGATGGAGCTTTCCCTACTCCTGTACGAGTAATAGGTTCAATTTACAGAAAGGACTATACTTACCATCCCTATGCTCCCCCCCCCTGCAGTCCACCATTAGGGCTTCATCGATTTCTATGTAAGTTTTAAGTTGCTGAGCAAGTAAAAGCCTACCCAGTTCTATTCTTGATCCCCCATCACCATGTGAAAGCTGGAAAATATTCTCAGGCATTTAGGGCATAGGGAAGGACAGTACTGACTTGTTACATTCACTGATTTTAACTGGAGCAGTTACTATGAGTAATATTGGTAAAGTACAGGTTTACTTTTAAGTGTATGTCAAGCCAAAATCATTTTTTTTTTTTGCTTTACATAGTGAGTGAAGTAGCATAACCCTTGTTTTTAGAGGTAGCTGGGGTTCTGTTACTAGAGATTTACTCCTACATTGTGACCCATTGACAGTGGTTTTGCAGGACAGGAAGTGAGAGACAATCTGCAACAGGGACACAGACAGAAGCAAAAATATAATAGAGGTTAGGGATGCACAGATACTTTTCGAGTACCAGTACCGATACTTGGCATTTTCATGAGAACTACCAGGGTTGCAGCGGTTGCAGCTGGGACCTGGCTCTGGCGCTCCACCACTGTCCTGAAATCATTTGTCTGTATTGTTTTAGAAAAACTGTCACATGACATTAAACAAAAATGTATCAGTACTCGTACTTGTAAGTACTCGGCAAGTACCAGTACTCGTACTCGCAAAACTGGTATCTGTGCATCCCTATTTATATTTATAAAACCGAAATCGTACATTATAACAGAGATGTACAAATCCCAGGAGCTCCGTGTGCTCCTTACAAATGACAACTGCCTCCTAACTTTTGAATTTTTCTCTAGTCTAGTCTTGGAGCTCAAAAGTATCGGTACATGTACTCGTACTTGTACCGAGTACTGTACTTGGTATCTGTGCAACCCTAATAGAGGTTGTAACATGCCACCACTCCCACCCTGGTTTTGCCGCTGCCTCAAATGCATTGTTGTCTCTGTTTAAAGTATCTAAAATCTTGATCAGTTTGCAACTCCCTGCCATTTATAAATAAAGTCAAAAATGGTAATGGTATGTGAAACATACATAGGCAGTTTCATACATGGAGAGATCTGTCATACAGTATTGTAGTATTTTTGTAAAATGACTAGCAAATGTAAGAGGGCTTCTTACTCCTATTTGCATTTTAGTCATGACTTGGTGCTCTCTTGTCATGACCCACTATGAATACTACTGGAAAGATTTTAGTTTTTTCCTTTGTACACTGGAGATCTGACTTGCCTGACATTACCTGGTGACTCCATGGTTTATTGGGTCTGCAGACTGAACAATCTGGCTCTTTTATGATGAGAGCCAGATTTAACACATGTGGGCAATCCAGGCAAGTGCTGACTTTGCATACAACAGAAATGGTCATTTCAGAGCACCATATTCATGAAGATGCCACAGTCAAAGGATTTCTTCTTCTACCTCCTCCAAAGGACATCTGAGTGGATACCTGTCTAGAAGCATAGTCAGTGATGGACCAGGCATCCAACAGTAATCATCAAAGAAAGTAAAAAATGAGCCTTCACTGCATATAATCAGAATGTATTGAAACCATTATGGTAATTGCCATGCAACTGAAGTACGAGGAAAGGGGCAGTATTCTACACTACTATTAAATCATTCTTGTTTAACATTCACATGTTTTTTTCTTTTGCTTTCCATATTTGTTTACATACCCGTCTAATGGTATCTTAATACTATGCAATAGAGTACGGTCACAATCATCTACTCCCTCTTGACATTATCTCATAAAAGATGTGTGAGATGTAGACAATTTTGCTGAGCATTACAGAACTTCCCTGTGAAAATAAATTGAATGCAGAGCATCATGTTTCATTTTGCACTGCTGACTTCCAAGGAACAGTTTTTTTATTTGTCACGTCATGTGCTGAACTTTATAAGATAGCTTACGAGCACCACATTTTCCTGTAGCAATTTTTAATTGTTTTGGCTTCCTTAAATATCTTACAAGTTATGCTTTTTAAGTACTGATTCCATGCATTTAATGACATGTTAAGGTTAGACATAAAAATCGACAGTTCTTTTGCTGTGTTGCATTATTGTGGTTGTGGACTTGTTCTAATAAATCCTGACAAGAAGATGTGACACAATGGGGCCTCCAGAGATAATAATCCTTAATAGTACCTTGAAGAAACTCATTAAAATTCAACATTAGACTCAAAAATATAGTTGGAAGTGTGCTAGTTTATTGAATAAATTGGGCTTGTGTTTCTTTAAGAAAACAAGAGCCTGGTTTGAACATGTATATTGTTCCATACTTTGAATGCAAATTGCATTTTCACATTACAGTTAAATTAGTGAAATTATTTCAATAACTTACCAATAGTGCTGACCCCATGGTGTTAAGGAAAAATGTTATTGAATTAGTGGAATACACTCATGATTAAGATATTCATATATGCCATGTAAAATTGGAATATTCCAGGCCTTTTTTTGTCAAGGAATAACATTGTTTTGGTTTTCAGTAGGTATCCCAGACCTTGAAAGCCATGTTAACACCCGTAGCAAAAATTTCAGTAGGTGGAAAAGCTGTTTTATGGCTCAGGTCTTCCGCACCATTACAATTCTAGTGCTAAGCGGGGTAGTTGAGTTTAATGCTAATAAATGCTTATTCTGCTCCTCTCTTGGGATATTCCTGCCCCTAGAGGAATACTAAGCTTCTTGAAAGAGAATGATTGTGGCGGGGCTGCCTAGATGTAGGCCAGGCTGAAATGCAAGAAAATTATTAAGTAGAAAAGGTAATTCCTCCTCAAACTTGAATGGTCCTTATTCATTTCCTCAGATTACCATCAAATTTATGTCCCTAGCACAAGCTGCATTATTGAGTTTCACAGATAGATTCCTTTTGCTTTCATTGTCATCGTCGGTGGAATGACATTCTCATACGTGTCTCCACTAATGCCTCAAAATTACTTCATCTGCAAATGTAACAATTGAGCAGATCATTTTAATAAGATTCGCTCTGACTTCAGACTCAGCCGTCTCCTGTTCTTTTATAGAATGCAAATTGTAACCTGTTTTTAAAGCCACGCCATGCAGTGAACTTTAATGGGATTTGACAACATCATATTAGGCACAACAACTACGCATAATGTACCGAAAAATTGGACGTGAAATTGGGAACATAGCAGAGAACAAAGTAAATTTACATGGTTTGGTGGTTTGAATGTCTGATATCATATTCTCTCATGCAAGCCCTATAAAAAAAGCAAGGGGATTTAAGAATGGATATCAGCAGAAAGTGCTTTTAAAGGGTGAGTTGATGGATAGCTTGTCAGAAAAAATAATTGCATTGGATTGGAAAGTGGGTATGCGTGCTGAGGGGGGAGAGAGGGAGAGCAGGCAGAGGTTGATGGGGAATGACAATAGTCTGTCAAGACACAGTGGCTGCCCGGAGAAGTGTGAAGCCAGAGCGTTGCGGTGGCAAAAGAGAGCAGGCTGTCAGAGCGGGAAAGTGGCTTTAATACCTTGAAAAGCAAAGGAATCCGCCTGTCAGCCTTGCTCAGCGACGCTGAAAGTGGGAGAGAACATGGCATAAAGTTAGAACCATTAAATGGGCAAAAGGAGGGGGGCAAGCTGCAAGTAGATGGGAGCGAGAGAACAAGGAATAGTGAGAGCACAATGTGCATGGCTGTTGTGTCCACGTGGGCTGTGAAGTGTTTGTTTATGTATATATATTTTGTCAATGTCTCAGTAAATAAAAGGAGCCATGGAAGCAGAAAGGGGTGTGCATTGCTTTAGGGTGGTTGTACACTTAGTAGGTGACTCATACATTTTAGCAAATTGTTTTCTAAGGTGTGCAGTGTTCAAATAATTACTTAGAAAATACAATTTCCATAGAGAAATTTGCTGTGTAAAGTAGATGGGAAGGGAAAATAACTTGCTGAGTATAATAATGTATTCCTATTTTTGTGGTGCGGTTTGTAATTTTGTATACTTTAACTGAACAGGGTGTTTTTAATGTGATGTCTGTTTTATATTTAAATCATACTTACCCAGTATATCTAGCACTTTTAACTGTTACTGCCCATAACCAATAATTGTTATATAAAAAAAATATATAATAATGATATTGGCTACATATACTGTTTGAATAGAATGTGTACATATAGACTATAAAACATTTGTAGAAGACAAGCTTATGTATAAATATTAGTCTTGAAATTGCTTTTCATTCTGTTGTACCTAAAGCGGACCCTCGGCCAGCAAAATCACTTTGCGGTGTTGTAGTCCTACCCTCCTCTGCAATCTAAAAAGCACACTTTTTATTAGTGCAATTAGCTTTTTTTATATGTTGTAACACTCCACCTTGTCCCCTACCACCAAACTTGCTTAGGCAAGGATGTTGTTGAAGTTTCTTTCTGGTGCCTCCTGAAATATTCATGTCATATACCCAAAAAGGCAACAGTTTTAATACAACAGCTGGGTAATGGCGTGCCTGGTGCACACCATTAGGGGGCCGGCTGCCTGACCCATGAAAAAGACGGCTGGCAATGACATCAGAGAAGAAGATGGCGGCGCAGGAGCCATCATGTGGCAGCGAAGTGTCACTTCAAAGTAGGGAAACACTGAATTCGCTGGGCGGGTGAGTATGTCGATTCAGTTTAAAGAGTAAGAACAGAGATAACAATTAGCATGGGGGCACAGGCGGGTGAAGTTCCTGGAGAAAACTGGCAACATATAACAAAAATTAGAAACTTTCGGGGCAATTTCGGGTGTAGTCTTCCATTTTTATATGACATATTTGTACTGTTAATTTCGAACAGGCTTTATAAATTAATGCAACAATAAAAATACAGAACAGTTTATTACTTTACCAGTGGAACAACTGTAAATCATGAATAACAATAAACAGAAAGTAACAATTTTTCCCATGGCTTGGCTGCATTGAGGCTGCATTGAGGCAGGTACCATTTGGGCATGGGAGTTTCCCCAACATAATGATGTAGCTGTTCAGGGCCACCATTGGAAATCATGGAGCCCTTTGAGCTCACCTGACAGGGCCCTGGTCCCCCCTTTTGACCTGTTCTGGCCCAAGCCTAGTACTGCTTGTAGCCCCCTATTGGTGGCCCTGGCTGCAAAATAAAAACGTAGCCACTAATTTTGAGTATTTGGCAAGGGATTCGTTTTGGTATCAACTGCCATTTCTATGGTCTGCGATTTAAAAATGTAACAAGGAATCTGGTTGCTTTGGGCAACATGAAATTTACTTTAGCACAATGTTCATACATAAGCCACATAAAAAAGTTATTTTTACAAAATGCAGGCCAACCATGCACGCTAATAAGCACATAATAATGTGGGGGAAAATTAAAGCGCTAATGACCAGCCAAATACAAAATAATTAATAATTTTTGTAGAAATCTTTTTCCACCAAACTACTGTTCCTTCTGAATGTTGTATTTTATGTCATCTCCAAGGACACTATTGGGGTCCTGGGGTGCCAAAGTACATAATTTCCTGGCACCTTGTCCATCGACTGCACACTGCAATTCATAGTTACATAGTTACATAGTATTTGAGGTTGAATAAAGACATTAGTCCATCAAGTCCAACCTATTAGGATCTCATTCTAGGAGTACCTGTACCCCTGTATATTACGGTCCCTTAAGAAAACCATTATGGCATGCTTTCTGAACTGGATTGCCAAATGTTTTTTGGTCTGATATCAGAGGCCTGTCAAAAGGATTGACTAACTGAGCTTCAGAACTAAAGTGAAATTAGCAGAATAAAGCTGACTAATCACTAAGACTTGTCTGAGATAATTATTTCCTCCAGTTTCATACTTCGGGTCCTACAGTGTAAAGCTAATCAATATTCAAAGTCAGGGACAAACACTAATACCTTGGATGCCCTGATATACATTTTGCATATCAGTGTCACTCTGCATGCCTCACACATCTATTCAAGAGGCCAGGCTACCTGACAGAGCTTTAGCTCTGTGCACACATTACCTCCCCTGTACAGCAGAACACAGTCTGGGGCTCCCTGTTGGCTCAGCCTCTGACCAACACTGCCTGCTGTCTTACCTTACCACAGCTGACACTGGGCGGAAGGACCCTTTGCGGCATCACAGTTATATGACTAGTCTGGAAGTGGGAGTGGTGTGCTTGACACCACATGATAGTTTTCCTTCGTGGCTGCATTGCTTTAAGCATTACTGTGAAGACCAGAGTACACGGCTGCCATTAGAAATCATAGGGCCCAGTTTGCAGAGCGTTTTATCAGTCACCATGGTGACCCGGGATTGCCCATCCCTGGCACAAGACAACAGTGTAATAGAAACAATTTGGCCTTTTGCCAGGACTGGACTGTGCAGTATTCATAGTCTTTTTACATCCTAAAAAGCCTATCAGTGAAATACATTTCACCAAATGATTGTTTTACTGCTGCCAAAATATGACAGTTACGATTGGTAAACTGAATCTACAAGCAGCTTTATAAATAAGGAAAACCGTTGGTATTAAGAATTTACTGGAAAATAAGGGAATATATTTTAGAGAAAACTGAACGTTTAATTGTCATATTTTTAGTGTTTGTTTAAGAATAAATTACATTAGATTTTGGGCTTGTTGCTTCAACTAATATCATTATAACCAGTTTTACTAACCTACACAGAAAAAAGAGGGGTGGTTTTATAGAATTGGTTTCATGCTCTTCTGTGGATGTATGAATATACTAAAGAGCTTAGCTAGTAAGTGATAAACCTTATCTGGAGTATTATGCTGATGATGAATCTGTCACAGCCTATAGGTGGTCTGCAATTATCATTTTCAGATGAAAGTGGAATGCATATCATTCATTATTAGCCATGATATAGAGCCTCTCCTAGATAAAGAAATAGAGGATTCTATTGAAGGAAATACACTATCTTTTGAAGCAGAGTTAAAGAAGTAGATTATAAAAACAATTTACCAATCTGTTTCTCTTGTCACAGTCTAAACTTACATAGTAATGTGAAGGCAAGTGATAGCTAGCTTTTAGCACACTCTGCGTTTCTCTCACCCACCTTCAAACCCAATAAATAAGCGATTTTACCTTGTTTGTGCCATTATGCTGTGTGAATGAGGCAAATAACACTTTAAAGCAGCTTAGCTGCAGATATCTTGCTGTGATGAGGACTTAATACATGATACATTGTCTTGATATGGGTGTGAGTACAGGCTTGTTTTTCTCCAGTATTTCATGAAGAATTTACCACAGGGGGTTCTGAGGGGTCACTTTTGAGAGATTTCCATGTTATAATCTTTGATTGTGTCTGTACCTTAGCCTCAGAAATCACAAATTACTGTAACAAGTTGTTTCCTTAAATAGCAGTGTTTTCCATCTCCCCCGTGTCTAGCCTAGTTGTATTTCCCTTATGATGCACTACATCTTAGTCCTAAGTAGTGGACGTTTAACCTTTGTAAAATGCTTTCTAGGATAGACTAGTATGTAACATTTGTCTCGGTAATTGCATTATTTGTGCACCCTACAACTCATCATTATATTGCAAAAAACACAATAAAACATCCACTGTTAAACCAGCCTTGATGATTAGATTAGAGGCTGTAGTCATTTGTCAGTTCATTGATGAAGGCTTTTTGAATGTGTATGTATTACATACATACTTATTCAGGTATCTGTAGTAAGACATGTCAGTACCCTTCATAACTACCAGTCAGATTATTCCTTTCATTTTTAAAACAGCACTGTAAAAATAATATTTGTAACAATTGTTAGCTATTGGATAACACAGTTCTCCACTTTAGTTGCGTTATTTAAATGCACCTGTTATTCTGTAAATAAAACTTTGTGCTGCAAAGGAGGTGTAAGAAACGTAGACACTGAATTTTTTTTTTTTCGATTGTAGTATACTGTATTTTGGAAGGACAGATTAAAGTGTACGTATAACCATAACTCTCCCTGGTGGGAAGATTTTGCCTTCACTTGCTGTCTTGGGAAGGTAACAGAATGTGGGAGGAAATCACCCCAAAGTGAGGGCAATTCCTGCTTTAGACAGTTGTCTCCAGTACATTGGTCCCCTTTGGAAGATCTCCCCTAACCTCCTACTCTCATGAGAACTTTAAAATATTGGATTTCCTCTTACTTATTGTGTCAGTGGTCTTTAAGACAAACAAAAATGGTGGTTCCGCCCAGCTGGAACAAGAAGTAGAATCACCAGTACACTATGCTGCTGTTGACGAGCATTTTTAGTTGTCAAAAAGGTAATGATATTTCATAACTACTAAAAGATTCCTTCATCAGGCAACAGTGATGTCCATTATTAAATCTTTATTGGGAACGTGGACTGATGGCATTAAAACCATGCAGTTTTTTGTATTTTTTTATATCATTATTATTATTATTATTATTATTATTAGGGATGCGCCGATACCAAGTACCTTACTCAGTACAAGTACAGATACTTTTCGAGCTCCAAGACTAGACTAGAGAAAAATTCAAACGTTAGGAGGCAGTTGTCATTTGTAAGGAGCACACGGAGCGCCTGGGATTTATACATCTCTGTTTTAATGTATGATTTTGTTTTTATAAACATACACTGAGTGGCCAGATTATTATGACCACCCATCAGAAATGTGGTCATAATAATCTGGCCACTCAGTGTATATAAAGGGATGCACCGATACAATTTTTGCAAGTACAAGTACTGATACTTGCCCAAGTACTTATACATTTTTGTTGATTGTCATGTGTCAGTTTTTCTAAAACAATATCGACTAATGATTTCAGTACAGTGGTGGAGGTCCAGAGCTAGGTCTCAGCTGCAACCACTGGAACCCTGGTAGTTCTCATGAAAATGCCAAGTATCGGCACTGGTATCTGAACTGGTATCGGTGCATCCCTAATTATTATTATTATCATCCAATAGTATGGAAGTGGTGTAAGTATGTAGTATATGAATATGACAGTGGTTTTAACCCTCCACTTCTCTATCCAAAATGAAAAAAAAATGTGTTACCTTTAGGGAAAGAGATTTATGGCTATACCAGTTTTTCTCTGCTTCACCAGTAGGAAATGTCTAATGATTGGTTGGTGCTGGCCTGCTAGTCATTTGTGTCTATATACAGTCGTATGATTTATGAACCACTCAAGATGTACAAGAATGAGACCTGTTGCTATTTTTTTTAACAAATGTTTAAAAGAGAAGACTCTTACTCACCTCTTAAAAGACACCAGCCCAAGATGCCAATTATGCCAGTAGCAAGAGGGTTGGAGAGAATGTATACGTTTGCTTGTTTTTCTTTTCCAATTGTGTTGATTAGTTTTTGTAGAAAGGACAACAAGGCACATTAACCCATAGGTCACATTCGCAAATAGAAAACATTAGAACAGGCAATTGCAATCGTCTATGTTAGAAAAAACAGTATGGCTTAGTGCGGCCAGTCTAAGTCAGGTATACGAACAAGAACAGGGGCAAGGTATCCCAATTAGTTAAAGATAAAAACCCATCAACTGGTCATCTTGTTAAGTTGTTAATATGTTTTCTGCTTGTGCCTAAATGAGTGATAGCGGAAGTTAGAGGCAAGTGTCAAAAGTAAAAGGAAAGGAAAAAATCAAGGAGGGTAGAGCGGGACGTTTGCTTGATTTTAGCCTACATGCCCTTCCGCATCAAACAATTAGTATTTCTGTCTGGTACATCAGGCAGGTAACCTCTGTAACTTTGATACCAGACAGAAATACAAATTGATTGGTATAACAGTGCACCTTATAACTATTGTGGCAGTGCGTGGCAATGCCACGGAGTATGCTGGCGGAACAGACACCCAGGACTCTCAGCTGAGAGGTTCCAGAAGATAAATAGTTTTGCAGGGAAGAATCTGGCCTTTCAGTTTCTTCTGGTTTTTCTGGATTGTAGCTGGAAACTAGATCTTTGGAGATTTCTTAGAGTTCTGGGTGGGATGAAATCTCCAGTCCTGAGGTCAGGTGTTGCCAGTGATCAAGTGGCTGAGAGTGGAGCGAGGGGGTTGTGTGTGCACTGGAGGCACCTGGGAATCGGCCAAGGAGGCTTAGTGACCATGTGACACACAAGGGATGTGTGGAAGAGTCACATGGAGTATATGTGACAATCTTAAATTGGTGAGACATTGTTATACAGCTATTGTCTACTTGCTGAAATATAAGCAGACTGCATGTTGTATTGCTGACGAAAAGCTTGTTTCTGTTACGGAAGAAATAAAAAAACTGTCCTATTTATGTTAAAACGGCTTCAAGACTAGTCCTTAAGTGCTTGCCATATCTGCTAAGTTCCCCAAACATCACACTATATATCAACTATGCAGATGACTGATTGCCCAGAGTTCATCTTTAACTTTTGATTAGCAGTGTTCTCTTATCTCTGTGGGGGAGTGGCCTCAATCTGAAGACTAGTGGGTTGGGCATGCCCAAGCTGTGTTCATAGATATTAATAGCAAGCCTTAGGTAGGCCCTGTCCAAATGTTTGCAACTCACGGAAAACAGGAGTGCTATTGTGACCAGAACAACTACTGTTGACCCTGTTGTCTTCTTCTTCTGAACATGCTAATTACCCTGCTGTCCCGTTCATGCAATGTTTTTAGAACTTTTTGAGGCACAGACCTCGAGCAAGTATGGAGATCTGCCACTCTAATCTGCATGATTGTTCTAGTATTTTTAGAAGGTTGGCAATGACAGGGTACATTTTTCACTCAGTGCAGGTTGCCTTAAAAAAAAACAAGTGGTGTTCATAGATTTCTAATTGCTGTTTTATCAGTTTTTGATTAGAGGATGTCTTAGGGGCACACCATCTGCAATTCAGGTGTAAAGTGTATTTCCTCTTTCGCAGCTAAATTGCTTCTTGCAGTTTAAATTGCTTTACTTGGGTTAGGGTATTAAGAGAAAATGTGTTCAAGATTCTATATCTTTGAAATGTTTGGAAGGGCTGTAAGGGGTGAAGGGTCCTATCTATTGAGAGGTGGCTTATCCATTGTATGTTAATGAAGGTTATCAGATAAACACAATCCTCAAATTTCAGTCCTAAGACTTTCCATTGGGACAGACCACTGTGAAAGAGCTAAGAAAATGCCTGATTTAACAAAACATCTAAAAGATAAGAATGTTTTTTAAAAGATATTTTGCAGTATTCTGTGTCAATATGAAAACATAACGAATACAGGGGTTTTCCTAAATTTGACTGCAAAAGTGAAAATACACAAGGAAATTGTGACACAGGTTGATACTTTTTTAAAAAGCACAGTAATATCCTGTTTTACATATACATAGTAACATAGTATGTAAGGTTGAATAAAGACCAAGGTCCATCCAGTTAAACCAACGTGTGTGTGTGTGTGTTTATCTGGTTCTACAACTTCCCATATCCCTGTACATTCTGCGAGAGAAGAAACTTATCTGGTAGTTTCTTGAATTTATTAATGTTATCAGAAGATACCACCGCCTGTAGGAGGAAATTCCAAACTTTCACCACTCACAAACTTTCATCACAGTGCAATATCCCTTCCGAATTCTACGATTGAACCCCTTCTCTTCCAACCTCTTGTTGTGTCCCCAGTTCTCAATACAGTTTTGGGATTAAACAGTTTGTTCCTAATATTGTAGTCCCCATTGATGATTTTGAAGATTGCAATAAGGTCCCCTGTTAATCACCTCTTTTCTAAGGTGAATAAGCTAAGATTTTGAATGCGGTCTTCATAACTCAGGCCTTCAATCCCTTTTAAATAATTTATTCCCATGTGCATAACCCTCATTTTTCAACATTAAATCACATTTGCCATCTTGTAGCCTATGCCTCAATGTTGCTTAGGTCCTGTTGTAGTGTGAATATCTCCTGTTCGGAGTTCACTGCTCTGCATAATTTAGTATCATCCGCAAAAATTGAGCTATTTAGTCCAATCTCTATGCCATGGATGAATAAGATGAACAGGATCGGTCCCAGGAACCCTGGGACACCCCACTCCTAACCCTTGCCCAATTAGCGAATTACCCAATTATCACTACCCTCTGGGTCCATTCTTGCAGCCAATTGTCCACCCATGTACATACAATTTAATCTAGACCTATAGACCTTAGTTTATGGATTAACCGTTTGTGGGGTACTGTGTCGAATGCTTTAGCAAAGTCCAGATACACCATGTCTACTGGCATTCCTTTTTTCTAATTTAGTACTTACTTCCTCATAAAATATTAATAGATTAGTCTGACAAAAGCGGTCCTTCATGAAACCATGTTGGTTTCCACTTATAATACCAGTTTTATTTGTAAATTCATTATATGAATTACCTGCATATAGTCCCTTATCATGCCTGCAAATATTTTTCACGCTATTGATGTTAAGCTGACAGGCCGGTAGTTTTCTGGTTCACCTCTTTTCCCCTTTTTGAACATTGAAACTACATTTTCTCTCCTCCAATCAGTCGGGACCATACCTGTCATTATACTGTCCATAAACATTTTGTACAAGGGTCTGGCTACGACTTGACTAAGTTCCTATAGTACCCTTGGATGTAACCCGCCTGGTCCTGGTGATTTGTTTATATTTAATCTTTCCAAACTCTTTATTACTCTCTTCTCGGTTAGCCACAGAGATGTGTTAAAACTGGTATTACTATCTCCGCAGCTGACAACACATGGGGCCCCCGGGCAATACAAGATTATGGGGCCCCCTTGTGCTCTGCCCATATACAAGTCCCTCCCACACGCCCCACCTGCATAGAAATTCTTGTGTCACAGAAATTTTTTCTCCACATTATTTTTCAAATAGTGGGCCAATTCACTGAGATGAATTGCCGGGGAACTGGCTGTCCATGCTTCTGGGCTGTGAGCTGTGGGAGGTTAGTGGGAGGGGCCGGACAGTGTCAGTGTTCTATAATTTTTCTCGATCCTATAAATTTTCTCCACTGTGTCACTTCCAGTGGGGCCGAGTCAGCCGAATCAGCTGTTATCATGACATGCGCACCTGGAAGAGATGCGGTAGAGAAATGTATCGGTTGAGGAAAATTAAAGCACACTAGTAGTGTAGGGATGCCATGTCAGTGCTGTGCGCGTGTACGACTGCTGCGACCCTGGTAGTTCTGCCACTAACTCCAAGCTGTAGAGGGACTACAAATCTCAGCACAACAACAATGTAGAATAATACCACCAGCTATAGAGAACTATAAATCCCAGCAATACATTATACAGCAATGCAGAATACCACCAGCTATAGAGAACTATAAATCCCAGCAATACATTATACAGCAATGCAGAATACCACCAGCTATAGAGAACTATAAATCCCAGCAATACATTATACAGCAATGCAGAATACCACCAGCTATAGAGAACTATAAATCCCAGCAATACATTATACAGCAATGCAGAATACCACCAGCTATAGAGAACTATAAATCCCAGCAATACATTATACAGCAATGCAGAATACCACCAGCTATAGAGAACTATAAATCCCAGCAATACATTATACAGCAATGCAGAATACCACCAGCTATAGAGAACTATAAATCCCAGCAATACATTATACAGCAATGCAGAATACCACCAGCTATAGAGAACTATAAATCCCAGCAATACATTAAAGAGCGCCATGTGGGTGGGTGAGTGCAGGCTTACCTGAGCAGTCGTCCAGCAACTTGCTTCTGAGATCGGGTCTGTCGGCAGCTGTCATCCTCCCACGCCTGCTCCTCCTTACTTCTTCTTCTTATCCCCGCGCCGATCGTGGATTATGGGCGGGCAGTGAGCGTGAGGCGCGAAGGAGGTGCGGCTTGTGGAGCCTGGATGCGGGCGGGTCTGGCAGTGGCGAGCGTGAGGCGGGGGGAAGGCGTGTGGATGCGGGCAGGTCTGGCAAACAGCCTCCCGTTACCCACGCTGTCAGAAGCTTAAACTGGCGCGCGCTGTGTGCAGCTTCTGAGAAGATACGCTATTAGTGTAGCGGGGAAGCCGGCTGCGTATTTTGCCTAGCTCCCTCTATGCTAATACTGTATCTTCTCAGAAGCCGCACAGAGCGTGCACCAGTTTAAGTAGTAACCAGCACGCTCTGTTGCAGCTTCTGACAGCATGGGAGACGGGAGGCTGTGTTTGTTAGTTCCTGCCACCCGTCTGTGTAACTCATATCCATGGGCTTACTGCCCGCATTTCCACATCTCCACCCCAGATAGGTCAGTCACCCCCTGTGTCACCCATGTGTCGTTCTTTACATGTCCCCTAGTAGGGCAGTATATTCCTGGGAGGTAGTGAAATCCAACCAGTAAAACCAGGTGCGATTAAACTGTGTAACTCTGTGGTTAGCAAAGGCTAGGAGATCCTCCATTCTGTAGATCTCTCTGACCCTTGCAGCCACAGTGAGATTGGTGGCGCAGACGTGCGCTTCTGGTATAGGGGGATACACACCTTCGTCGCACTGGGTAAGTGCACTAAGAGAGACCTCCTATAGCGGTGTAAGGGCATGGGTGCCAGGTGTAGGAGATATTCAGCTGGGTCGGACCCCAAAACAACCCCTGTCAATGTGTTGCAAACCTCGGCCACCTTATCCCAGAAAACCCTGAGCAAAGGGCAGGACCAAAATATATGCAATAGCGTACCTTCTTGCGCCTGGCAAGGCCAACAGAGTGGTGAACACTGTGGGAACATTCTATGCAAGGTTGTTGGGACTCTGTACCATCTGGAGAGAATTTTGAACCCCGTTTCCTGGATACTGCTGGATATAGAAGCTTTATGTGTCATCTAAAAGATCCTATCAACTTGGAGCGGAGTAAAAGTGGTTCCCAGATCTCGTTGCCACTTAGAGATATACACCGGGAGGGGTAGATCAGGCAGTGCTTTCCAAAAGGTCATGGGAGGGTTGGAGCATGCTTGAATATCTCTAATAGGTAGGCTCTCTTTTTTGTTTTACCTTGCTTTTTAACCACCCTGGTTTAATTTTTGCTTTTCTGACTTTAGTGGTAAACAGAATGCACTGGCTAATTTTGTTATTCAAGATTTCCTTAAAACTTCCCCATTTCTCCTCTGTGATCCTATTCAAGAAGATTTCAGCCCAATTTATGTCACATAATAGGCCTCGTAGTTTCTAAAGTTAGCTTTTCTAAAATTGAGTCTTCTTGTAGTACCTACATGCCTGTGTTTATCTGAGTTTACCTTGAACATTATCAATCTGTGATCACTAGCTCGTCCCCGACTTTCACATCTGTAATCAGCTCTGTGTTATTTGTAATTAATAAATCTAACAACGCATTTTCCCTCGTCGGGGTTTCCACCAATTGTCCCATGAAATTATCCCGGAGAGTGTTCAATAAGTGATGGGCCCTTCTAGAGTTTGCTGTTTTATTTGTCCAATTTATATAAGGATAATTAAAGTCCCCCATTAAGATGGCATTGCGCTACTTACCCACTATTTCTATGTGTGACAGACTGAGTCTCCTCCTCCTACGTGTTTGGTGGCCTGTAGCATATTCCCACTAGTAGTTACCCCTTATTATCCTTAATTTCCTTTTCTATTCAAAGTAACTCAGGATTATCCCCATTTTCCTCTGCGATGTCATCTCTTATAGTCACTGTCAGGTCATTCTTGACATACAGGAATACTCCTCCCCCTCTTCTTCCTTCCCTATCCCTTCTAAATAGAGAATATCCATTTATATTTGCTGCCCAGTCGTTGTTTTGGAATACTAGATAGTTATATTCTGGATTTTTACAGAATACATGACTTTCTATCTACTAATCTATTTGCCCAACAGTGTAGATAATCCCTAACAAATAACTTATGGTATTTGCTCCCTTTGTTCTGTTCTCCCCTTGGTCAGTCTATTAAATTGAAAGCATTTTGTTATATTGGCTCAATGAGTGCCAACAAATACCTGTTTATCCTGCCAGAAATCAAGGCAACATCTAACTTTCTGAACACACTGCCTCTGCTGCACTACAATCTCAAATGCAGTGTTATTAGCTCTGAATCGTTCAAACTTCAGAACATCACCTTCCTAGGCTACGCAGATAAAAAGAGGGTGAGGTGTTCTGTAGTCAAAATCAGGAGCAAGCAGACCAAGGGTGACAATTCTGCTCCTCTCTAGATAAGGTGCAGGGAGTGAGTGTTGGCAACATGATAGGAAATGTGTTACTGTCACCAGGTGAAAATAAAAGGGAAAAAAATAATGTCACTGCATTTACGAACTGGTAAACTGCAATGTATTACATTTTGCTTCCCTGGGCTTAGAGACACTTTAATTTGTATGGCATTTACTATTTGTTTTCTTGTAAATTATGCTCCTATATTTGGAGTAATGTACCCAAACCTGCTGCAATAGTACATTTAAATACAGTTCAATAAAAGGCCTTCAATACACAGCTATGTGATTATAGTAGCTGAATAAATGTCTGTCTTGCCCTCAGTCTTTCCATCAATATACTGGGATCCTGTTTGTTTACCTGTCTTTGTATTTATCTGGTTGTCTATCTAGCTGTTGGCACCAGGTATCTATCTATCTTACTCACTCTTATAATCTTGTTTCACATAAAGGATTCATAACAGGAGAATGTACTGATAATAAGTAATATAGTACTCTAATGGTATTGTTAGTCTGTGAAGTGCAGTAAAACATTGTTAAAACATTATATAATGAATGTTATAAATTGTTATTGTTTTAACTGGAAAGTTTTGAACATACAGCACAACTGTGTAGTTTACATTGTGTGCTTCATCAGTGAATCAAATGTTATATGAAAAAAAAAATACAAAGTTGTGTGAATGTACACACACACACACACACACATTCAGTTTTAAATTAAAGCCGCCCTATTGTGTAAATTAGCATACCTTTGCATTATTATTCCCCTTGGGAAAAAGCGCAAATACTGTTTTATTTTAGGAACAGATATACTGTATCCCTCTGTTGCCCTGTCATGTGACTGATGTCAAGACAATGGTCACATGGTCTATGTAAAGTCAAATGATCTCTGTTTAGGCAGCCTCTTCCGCTGACTGTGCATACATTACAATAAATGCAGACTGAAAATTACAAGGAACCCCCATATTTACAAACACTTTGGTGTCCTATAAATAACCAAGTTAAGTAAAACATGTTTACATTTTATCTTCAATTTTCAGGCATTTCAGTTGACTCACTGTATCAATCAGAATCTGAAAGCCCATATAAAATATTTAAAGATTTCTTTATAAAAATGTAACTTTATGTCTTCATAAAAGCATTGCCAAGTCTGCATTCCTTCTTCCCTCAGTCTCCTCATGACCTTGGCATAATTCTTGCTGATGGCATCTCTTATTTATTTATTTTGTCCCTTTCCTCTGGCTTCCTCTCCTTCATCGTTCATCATGATTATTGTTGAATTTTTCACTTGTCATTTCTCGCTGTAAATCAATGATTGTCGCCTTTCCCCTTTGTCACACGTACTCACAGAGAAGCCCTTTGCCTTGGAAATGATCTGTGCTTTGGTCCTCCATTCATCCATTATAAGGGGCTGTCTGCTGCACAAGTCGATCCTTTGTTAGCTATAGGTCTTTTATCATTTCCCCAATCAACATTTGACACTTGGATCTAACCAGGTCTCCAGCCAATCTCACATATTTTCCCCCTATTCCCTTAGAGTTCATATTTCAGATGTGATAGCGTTTAGATTGTTCTTACCCAAATTAAAGGGGAACTGTCACTGTAAAGTCATATATTTGTGAAAGGTTCCTAAAATCTGGCAGTTTTAGGGGCTTTTACATACATCTATTACAATGTAAAAGGTTTCATAGATTCCTTAAGAGCCTATTCACACAACACCCAGATCATCTCTAGACCAGACCAGATTGTTTCCGGACCAAAAATGCATCCTAATATATCCCTATGCTATTTCTGGCCTCTGTTCACACCAGCGCAGTCCGTTCCAGACCAGACCACAAATATATAATGCTTGTCTCATTTTGTCTGGTCTGGAATGCACTGGAACGCATAGAAACGCATCAGAACACATGGATCGCACCTGAGAGCGCATGTTAAGCTAAAAAAAAGCAAATAAAAACAGCTCCGGAACGCAAAAAAAATCGCTGTAAAAACGCAATGCATTGCATTCCAGATCAGGTCCTGGAAATGGTGTGAACCCAGCCTGAGGACCCGGAACTAGAGAATGCACCATATGCAAGTTAAGTAACACTCTCACACTGTTCCGGAATCTCCCATTATAGTGCACATCCCTCAGTAAATATCATTGTATAGGGTGCTTTTGTAGTGTCACAAAGGTGGGCGCAGATGCCCCTCAAGTGGTTGTTTAAAAGAAGAGCTTTTAGACAAATTTGAAAATTCTACTAAGCTCACTTCAAATAAACATAATTCATTATAACACTAAATACCTTCCACTATTATGATATTACTATATGAACAAAGCCCTCAAGTTACAAAGCTGTTATTACTAGTTACATCACCTGACTGACCCGTTTTCTTTTTTTTTATTATTATTATTATTATTATTGTTGTGGAGTTTTTCCGCTTAGAAATACATTACTTTTGTAAGCTAGGTAAAATAAGTCTGTTTTATTTGGCTAATCTAAATATTTTTCCAGGATGTTGATAGGGTCAGTCCATTCAATAGAAATATTTCAGTTATATGCAGACCCTGGCTAAATGAGTCAGCCCTTGGCTTCTTATATCTCTTGAGGTCCTTGCTCCGTCTCTCGCGTACAATGTCCAATGAGAGCACCATACAAAAGGTCCAAGAGTCCAAATTTGTTTAACATTAATTTTTATTAACAGGATAACAGAAATTAGCCAACAGATTGTGAGGGCTCCAAAAAAATTGGGAAAGAGATTTTGAGCCCCTGAAAAGTGTTGGCTGTTTTGTGTTGTCCTATTGCGAATAAAATAATTTTAACTCTTGGACCTTTTGTTTGGCACTCTAATTGGACTTTGCATGGATGGATCCTCAGCTCTGGGTTCCCTTTTTAAAGGGGTGTCCCATTGTATGAAGGGCAGCCTTACCAGAGCCACTGGACCCTGTTATAATCTGAATGATTTCTGGCACATTTGGCTCTGCTCCTGCCAGTGTTTAGAATGCTCACAACCCCCCTTTGGTGCCCCATTTCTTTTTATTCATATTATTAAATAAAATAATATAAAACAGAGAGCACACTCCCTTTACAATGGCCATGTCTGATGTGCCAAACTGCAAACATGAGCACAGAAATGTGGCCAATGGAATCCACAACTTGGCTATTAATTGGTTGGACTGAGCCTTTAAGGAACCACTATTGGGCAGCCGTGCAAGCTCCCAGCAGAGCCTTGACAATTACCTCATACTTGATTACCCATACTTGCTAGCAGTGAAAAATGCTGTACCTGCTTGCCCTACAGGGTCCCTAGCACAGGCTATAGGAGTAAAGGATTCCACAATACAGGACTGAAAGGATTTCATTTGCTACTCTAATGGGTTTATTCACTAAAGGCAAGTAGATTTTTCATTTTCCAAGGGAATTTTCCTTTATCATAGTGAATGAGGCGAAGCTCTGTTGACGTCCATTATTCAATTATGTGCAGTCAAAAATATTGTTTTATTTTATTGTTCTTGTACATGACTGGGTATTCTCTGAAAAGAATGTGAATTTTCACTACATTCACTAAGCTAAGGGAAAATACCTTTGCAAAGGGAACAGCCTATTTGCCTTTAGTAAATCAACCTCTAAATGTAAGTGCACATTTATGTAATGATGAGTGTTAAAGCCTAGCTTCGGGCATACATTTTAACAGTGCATTGTACATGAATTACCTTTTTCAAGCTAGAGAGGCTACGTGTGATAATTCTTTCTCTTCTGACCAACTGGAGGATTCTGGAAACTGTGTTAGCAGATCCAATCTGCACATATGAGGTATTCCAGAGACGGTGGTGCACTTGCAATCCAAGATCATGGCCTTGTTTCAGGAGTTGGCGCTGGAATTGCCCATTGACAGGTTTGAGTTTGAAAGGATCCACGGGGTCTTGACTAAACATTCAACAGATGGCCCACCACAGGACATTATAGACCGCCCCCATTATTATCGCATTAATGAATGAGCATCTTCTTCAGGCCAAGAGAACGTTCTTCTCTGGAATTTCAAGTGTATACTTATCAACTGTTCGCAGACTCTTCCCAAGCGACTATTGCTTGACAGAGGGAATTCAAACCTATTCTGCAAGTCCTGTAATCAAAAATAATCTGTTGGAGTTTCCCATTTAAGTTGCAGTTCTTTAATGATGGCAGGACCTACACGATCACTATGGTGGATGATGCTTGGTGATGTTTGGAGCCACTTCACCTAATGGATTTTCTTCTGATGCATCTGCGGGGGGAGGGCTCATAGCCCCTACCATCTACCCCTCGCCCTCTCTGTCAGCGTACCCCTCGGTCTTCAAGGCCCCAGAATAACTCAGGCCTGGGTGGATCGCTGGATCCCCACGCCCCAGCTGCGGTTGCACCAGGATGAATATTCCCTGCTTTTGTCTGCCTCTGATTCCTTCAGTGCCTTGCTATGTTAAAATTCCTGTGTTAATGTTGTGCAGCCGGAGCTAACCTGTTCCTGGCTTCCCCTGTTACCTCACAGTTCACTTCCATGTACAGTATATCTAGTTGTTTTTGATATCGCCTTCTTTGAGACTATGGGAGGTTGTGTTATGTTCTTCAGGACTGAGCTTTGGATGGATATTCCTTTCTAATTACAGGATTATCTTCCTCTACATTTGCCACTTAGACTGGATGTGTCCATGCATGGATCCACCGATATATCCCCCTACTAAAGTAATTACTGTCTTTGTGCACCGTTTCTCATAAAGTACAGTTTTTTAGTCATTAATGGCAATGTATGCTTTTATTCTCATGCCTGCCTTGGGTGATGTCTATTGAGATGTTTGTCCCAGTGCTTGCGTGATGCCTATCCCTCTTTAGATTGACTTAGTGTACATTGTCTTCCTACCTGCATCAGGATTATGCGGCATCTGGGGTCTATTTCCTCTTTAGGACATTCATTATTCTGTGGGACGGTGTATGGGGAGCTTTCCATTGCCCTTTCAATTTGGGATTTAGCGCAATTCAATTGGGCAGAGAACACTTTACCCGTTTAACAGTGCAGGAGTGGATGGCTCACACGAGTGTTGGCTATAGGGGTTTTGACTTGAACTTTTTGATATGAGGTTTTTATGGCCTTTCATGTTTGGAATTGATTTTTAGCATGAAAGCTTAATATGGTTTTCTTGTGGCTGTTTTCCTATGTATCTAATATTTATTTTGTTTCTTTACATTGCTTACAATTGGAATTGCCCTGTTATGCCCTGATTGTTGGACATTAGAAAGGCTTTTGATTTCCTGAGTCGGAACTATCTGTATTGTGTGAAAGTGGGGGTTTGGGCCTTGTTTTCTCCATTGGATGGAGACTTTATACTCTTTTTCGATGGCCTATGTTTGATATAGTGGATACCCTTATGATACTTTTGCTATATCTGGGGGGACAAGACAAGGGTGTCCTCTGTCCCCCCTCTTTGCTATTGAACCATTGGCTCAGACTATTCATCTGCACTGGGATATCGGGGGTATAGAGGTTTCTGTAGATCACCATAAAATTAATCTGTTTGCAGATGATGTGTTGCTGCTCCTCTCTAACCCTGTTATACTCTAAATGTAATGTCCTAGTTGCACAACAAGTGTTGCTGCCACTAGTAGGAGGTATCCACGTCATGCAGGCAGTGACAAGGACACCAAAAGAAGGACCCTGCCCGATGAAAACATAAGAGGAGTAGGCTCGGGACCAAACTGTTACATGACCAAGGATTTAGCGAAGTAAAAATAGCATTTGAATTGGTATTTTTTACTGTTCCAGAGATCAGCTTGAGGGGGGCGGGAGGGGGTACTTGTTGTGCCCAGAGTTGGGCTTTAACTAAAACTTATTTTACATAGTTACTGACTGGGCTCACAATCATCCATAAATGTGTGCTTTTTCAAAGAGAAAAGTGGAATAGCTGATTCCCTGTGATAATTCTTTACATAAATGAGTGGGAAGGATACAGAAAATGCAGTTATATATATATGGGTTATTACTGGACATAATTTAGGCTTATTTAACAATTGCAAAATAAGTTCCCTCTTTAGGCTATAATGGTATGTGACATGCAGAGTGTCGTGGATTAGCAAATTGGCATGCTAGTTATGCAGCTATGCTTTAAAAAATAGAGGTGTTATTTCCACACTGTTTGTTTCCCCTTAAGGACAGGCCTATAGGAAAAGCTTAGACTAAATAAGATGTGTCTCTTTTATTGTGTGATAATGCTGCATAATTTGTCCTACATGCAGGCTTCTGGGGAATAAAGTTTAACAAAGAAAAAAAAGTGTTAGACCAATCTTTGTGACAGGGTGATGCTTCCTTTGAGAGTAAGGTTCACATCCTATCCTGTCTTCCCTCTTCAAGAAGCCTAGCATATAGGCAGCTGAGAGACTCTTAAGATGGAATATTCCCTAATCAGCTTTATCATTCACATCTGAATTTATCTTATTTGCGCGAAAATGCCGATATATTAGCAAGCAAGCATGGTACGCAAGGTGACCCTAGCAACTTAATGACATAATCCATTATCCTTAATGAAGTCAATATCTTGTCTTTTAGCTGTCAGTCTGGTGGGGCGATTAATTGCAGTGTCATTAAAGTTAGCTCTCTTTTCATTTGAGCTTGACAAGTCGCATAAAACTAATGTTCTTACTTATCAGGCTTTGGAATAGAATGGAGGGGAAGGAGCGCAGCTGGGGGGGACTGCAACAGACAACGCTGTCTGTCCTTTCCAGCATCCCACCCGGAAAAATAAGTAAGAACACAATATATGACAGTATAGATGTGTATACATTATACAAGGAAAATAACAAGAGCTGTAGCTTGCTATAATTTTGCAGTTTTAAAACAGAGAATAAGAATATATTTTTATGTGTATATCAATCATTGATATTATTCGGTTTGTGGGTAGGTGCCTATTATCACTTAATTTTCATATCCTGAGCTTATTACACACACACATCATTTTTTTTATATGCGTTTAAGTTGCTTAGTTAAATACTTTTTGATCTCTAATTTTATAATTTGCTTGTGGAAATCCTTAAGATGTGGAATGTTGTGGATGTAGCATCATCGTGGTACCGTAAAGGGAACCAGCTAAGACTGGGCACATGCAAATAACTGAATACTCAATCTTAATGTATCGTATATCTGTAGGCATACTTATGAAGAACACATATTTGCCCTCTTGAAAAAAAAATGACAGTTGGCTGCTGACTGGTTGTTATGGAGAACAGGAAATGTTTCTTTTAATGCACTTATTATTCATACATCAGGTCGAAGATAAGCAGAGCATAGACTAGCCAGTGGTTCCAAGATAATCGCTTAGAATGGTAAATGAAGAGAAGGTTTGCCAAAATGTAATCTCTCTTTATTTTTGTATTTTGTTTTTTTACTGTAAAATGTTTTTTTAATTAATAAAAAAAATCCGATTTAAAAAAAAAAGAAACCGCAATTGTTTGCATGTAACCTAAATCTTACTACAATCTATGCCCTATGCTTGTTAAATATTTTGGAACACAAAATGAAATGTCTATATATTGTTTCTTTATAGAAGAAAAGCAATTTAGCTTGTAAAATAAATACATTTTCAGGATGGCTAAATTTAGCAGCCTTGCTGCAGACATGCACACCTTTGTTATGTCGCAAATTGTTGCATGTTGCAAATTGTGCAACATATCTGGGTGTTGCTTGGAATAACTAGAAAGAACGTTGCTTAAACAAGTGCTAATGGCCTTTGAGAAGGATCCAAAACTATGTGTGTGAATCTTAGACATCTGCCAGCATGATGTTTTTGTCAGAAAGGTAGAGTTTGCAAAAACAGTAAGTTTAGTTGTAAATAAAACTTATAACCTCAGGAACTTGAATGGTCAGTGGAATGGCGTGTTTCTGCTTATTTGTCCAAGGTGATTAAAGGTCTGTATGTGTATATTAGGAATACATTCTTGCGTGTATGTACGATAGCTGCAATTACAGTCAGGAAATTGCAATATTCTAACATTTTGGACTTACTGGGATGTCTTCTATGCCGCGTCATTGTTTTATATTTTATTTTATGGCTGTTGATTTGTGCCAGTAAATCGAGTTGTATGAAGCAGTTCTGTGAGTAGTCCCTGCAGACGTGCTTTTCAAGGCCCAGGCCAGCAATACTGCATTACAAGCATCACTCCCTGCCTTCCCCCCATCTCTAGGCTCCAAGTCAGGGTGGCTGTAATTTACAGTGTGTTATCTTTGTCTATAGCCAGCAAGCTGATATGAAGTAAATCAAGGTACGAGTAATGAAAGACTGAAAATTTATTCCTTGGAGCACACTTTAAAGTGTAGTATCTGTTATAGTGGCACTGCCTGAAGATTCTGAAATGAGACTCAGCTGACACGCCATAAAGAACCTCTGAGGCTCATGTTAATGCTGTTTGTCTGGGGTTAGTAATTGGGTTCTACTGATGAGTTGTGTGAAGACAAAGTGAGAAGCCAAGCACGGATTGTAAATCTTACATTGTTGGAACAAGAAGCAATCCTAACAAATATTGATCCTTGCTTTTGGCTGCAGGCAAAGAGAGGGGAAGGAAAGAGACAACACAGTCCTGCTGTGGAGCTGTTGTTTCAATTGCACCAATTACCTTTAGTGAAAGTGACACTCAGTGTGGGACATCACCAATCTCTTAAAGCGTGTATTATCCATGATTAGGCTTTTTTAGAAATTGCCCCACGGAAGCGTGGGCGGCTGGTGCGGTATCTCAATTATTGCTTTCAGCCAAAGCTAGGAATAAGATAGCAGTTGTTTGAAAGCAGTCCGAAAAGCTGTTTTTCCTGTTTACTGCTTTTTCTTTTACATTAACTACCAGGGCTGATGGGGTCATGGTCCTTTAGTGGTGCCAAATACATCACTAAAGATTGAGTAAAAGTACCTTTTGCAAAAGCTCTGCCCTTAAAAGTAGTTCAGTTTCTGTATGCTAAGCCTAAAAAAGTCTATCTATGCATAGAGATATAAAACGGACGTTGATGTGGCTACTATGTGTAGCACCCATTTACTCCTAGGCAGTTAAGGAGGACCCCCAGACGGCTAGGTGGGCTAGCATTTCAGCAGTTAAAAGGAAGTTGGGCACCAATTTAGTAAGTTTTAAAGATATATTCAGCTCAATAAAGTCTGGAGAGAGGGTTTTTTTTTTAAGAGCCCGTGGAACGTGCATCGAAAAACGACTTCCCCCTGCGAACAAAAAAAGTGAACTGTGAAATCACAGCACACAAAAACGTGCACAAGGGTGCTTGGTCCTTCAATAAAGAACTGATCTCGAATTCCCGACCCCCCGGGGCGTAAGGCTCCTGACAGGGGGTGAGATACTATGGTCCACCTACCCGAAGGCATCGCTTCTCGGCCTTTTGGCTAAGATCAAGTGTAGTATCTGTTCTTATCAGTTTTCGGTGGGGAAAAGAACCGTCCTTGTGGGGGATGGTTACTTAGTACTCGCTGGAGTGAAAGAGCGTGTGGGGCGGCTTCCTGTGAGAGGGGAACCGCTCAGTACATGGCTTTCTGACTGAAAAGATGCGAAGCTTGGTCTGGCTCGAGGGTTTTGAAGATTTGTCCCCGCTGCCTCTGCCGATATAGGCGGGTAGTGCAGCAGGGATTGAAAGGGACTCAGACTGCTGCAGCCAGCACCAGCAGGGAGGAGAACGGAGGAGCCGAGTGGCGGCAACTAATCGCAAAGCAACTAATCAATGATGAGAATCATTGCCAACGGTTCTCCTTATCGAATATGATTGATTTAATAGTTGCTCACTAGTTGCTGCAGCCCTAGTGAGCGAGATCCCTGAAGTGAAGATGTGAGTTAATGAGCCACAAGGACTAGATAAATCTATTTAAAACGGGGGTGCTAAAATTTTAGTGGAACTACTTGGAGCTGTTCATTATTTTTCTTAGTGTGTCACCAAGAAGTAGACTGTGTTATGTTCTAATGTCCTGCTGTAGACAGTATTCTGATCGTCTGATATTTCTGAAGAGCAGATTAATGTATATATTTGCACACATTACTATCTGGCATACACAGTAAAATGTAATAGTGTCCTTATTTAGAAATGATGCTTTAAAGAACTCAAATTTTTATCAAACCTTGCAGGGGGGCTACCCCCACACTGCAAGGCTTAACTGCTCGTTTTTGTCCAGGTTCAAAAATGAGTTTTACTCACCTGATCTTCGGAGATGGGCGGCTGTGACGCTGCTCCCTCCTGCCTCTCTACTACACTGCAGTGATGAAATGTCCCTTGGCGTCCCCACATCCTATAAACAGTGTATAGAATATAATAACTAAGGAACTTGAGATCGCTGCAGGGGAGGGCGAGCAAGATGGAAGGGACTGGTCTAAGGGACAGTTGGCTCCGAGGATCAGGTGAGTATGACTTTTTATGAACCTAGATGAAAATGAGCAGTTAACCCATGCAGTGTGGGGGGAGCCCCTCTGCAAGGATTAACAATATTTTTGCCCAGAGTTCTTCTTTTTTAAATTCCTAATCTGTTATTAGAGTACATGTTTTATATTCGCCAGTGTTAGTCCAATTTAGAATAGATATTGTATACATCATGCAGTCATCCTCTAGGCTACAGGGATTTCAGTTCCAAATTATGAAGCTTTTGTATAACCACTAAGGCATATTTCTCTCATCACTTTCTTTTTAAAGCTATTGCTACATACTGTATTATTTGAATTCCTTTAGTATAAATTGGTATTCCTATTGCTGTGATTTCACCTGTCCAGTAGATGTGTGCTGTGCTGAAATGGTTAAATGTCCCTGTAGCAGATAGGAATTTGCTTGTCAGAGCTGGTGGCATCTGCTTTGATTTACTTTCACGGGGATGAGGCCAGTGTCTGCAGAATGATATAGCCTTGCTGGATATGGGGGAATTTGTTACCGTTTGCTTTGACAGGAAGATAATTGCTGATGGTTAACAGAGAGGAGTCAATGCCATTGGTCCAGTGACAGCACCTGGGAAGATTGTTGAGTCAGCAGCCAGGAACAGAAGTGACCTCAGGCCTCCAGGCACTAGGTACCCTATGAATGCACTGCAGTAAAACTGCTAACATTAAAAGGCGTCCTCAAAGTGTCAGATAATCTTCAAGTTTAGCATATACTTATTCATTTCTTGCTCACTGTGTACGCACTTGATTTTATGGTAGAATAATTATTTTGCTTCTGACCTAAGTGATATAATCTTAAATATACTGTATGCTCACAAATAAACGTAAAGTCTAAAAGTAATTTACAGTCCCAGTGGGGTGAAGCCAACTGAAAGTTAAAACAATGCAGCAGATTGTGCAGAAATATGTAAGATTGGGAAGATAAATATTAGAACTTTGGAGGCCCAGCACTTCCAGGTCACAAGCAGCCTAAACAGGTTTCTGCCTTTCAGATGCATCTCGGGAAACTAATGTCACCAAGCTTCCTCTTGCTTAGTTTCACATTATGCATGCATATTCTAGTAAAAGTTAATTAAAATGTTGTCAGTAATGAGTAATGTAATGGAAAGATATTTTCTTAGGAATCATAAATGTAAATAATTAGGGATGAGCTTCAGGTTAGGGTCAAGCATAGGTTTGCAGCAAACCCAAACTGTTTGTGGACTCGGAGAACTACTGCGGCCATGTGCCTCCATAGCAACCAACTATTGATAGCATTTCCTGGTCTCTGAACTTAGGTCAGGTGTCTTATGGGAGTTTTGTTATGTTCCAGCCCCTCACTATAAAAAGGCAGGGTGCATAGAGACGGATTAATGTAGGGCTTGGAGGCACTGGCCTTTTAAAGTAGATGTACGCCCTTACCGAATGTCCTTTAGGGAGAAAATTGCTGTGTATATTGGGAAATTTGGGTGTGGGGTGAGGGAAGGATTTTTACATAGTAATGTTGCTGATGCGTGTCTTGCAGCCTCTTTACAGCCTCTCTACATGCACTGTCTACAGTCATAATGGGCTAGATACAGGCAGGAGATTGTGGGAAACAGCATTATCAACCCCTTAACACAAAGCACCCAAACAAGGACCTTTATATCTGTATCACCAGCTATTAAAGCTTATATGACAATACCTGAGCTACTTTTTTCATTTTTTTCTTCTTTTCCCTTTATTTGTTTTAGTTTATAACTTTAGTTTTGGAGTGATGAAGACCTAATCTGTATCACAGATCAGCAGTAAAGCAGATCTGCTACTTGTGGTTCCGTTAGCATATGGTTAGATCAACACCTGCTGTCTGAGCATTAGATTCATTTCCTAGCCCCAGTCTATGTTATTTCCAGCATTCCTTTTTCTCTGTTTACCACCTTAGTTTGTATCTGGCTATGCTTGTTCACCACCAACTTTTGCATGCTCCAGTTTCTGATATTGCATATCGATTAAGTACAATGCTCTGGTTCTGGTCCTGTTCAACTGATATCTGCACAGGTGTGTCTGGCGAGCTTATCTTGCAGGGTTCCTTTTTTTTATTGCATAGGGACAAGCTGGTGTTTAGACGTTCTTTTTTATACCCAGGTTGCAAGGTTGCATTGCATTCCCTGCCTGTGTTTACTTCAACAGAGCAGGGACAAGGGAAAATAAACAATTACCAATTTATTAAATTAAAAAATCCAATCTATAAATACAAAATACAAATACAAAATACTGTTAGAAAAACAAATGAAAGAACCTATTACCTTCTTCTCACCACCAGCACCCGAACCCTCCTCCTTTCTGACAACACCACACCCTCCTTTGCATGTTCTTTCTGTGCCTCCTGCTGCCTCATGGCGTTCCACATGCTATTGGAGGGCAATACTAGGCTTCTATGCAAAGTACTGG
The DNA here is from genome assembly GCF_000935625.1 of Nanorana parkeri. Taxonomy (NCBI): domain Eukaryota; kingdom Metazoa; phylum Chordata; class Amphibia; order Anura; family Dicroglossidae; genus Nanorana; species Nanorana parkeri. The sequence goes on from NW_017306590.1 coordinate 851,680, forward strand.
CAGCTGGCATATGTCTTTCTGGGCAAAATAATCATGGCGGAATACCTAATACTGTGGTGTAGCATAGGCCACAAAAAAAGGGAGAAACCGGGGTTTGGCAAAGCTGGTGTGAAGATACTGGGCATGGAGTTATTTTCTTCTGCTTCCACAGCAGCACTGCAGAGGTCTGTGGACCTGAGGAAAGCATAGCCAGCTGACATGGATATGGTGGGACTAGCTGAAAAGGAGGAGTAAATGGGTGCAGGAGTAGCACTAGAAAGGCAAGTGGCTGCTCTGCACCCTGGAAAAGGAAAGGGGCGCATTAGAAGACCCAAACAAAAATGGCTGCTATGCGCCCTTGAGAAGGAGGAGGAGGAAAAGGGCACATGAGCAGGCACAAATAGCTGCTATGCACTCTTGAGGAGGAGAATGGGGGAAGGGTGCAAGCAGACACAAAAGCATAGCTGATATAACCCAACGAGGAGGAGGAAGAGGAGAAAAAGACCACATTAGAAGTCCATAAAAATGGCCTCTTGAGGAGGAGGAAACAGGTGCATATCAGATTTTTTGTTATATTTACAATGCAACATTTTCCCTGCACAGTTTGTTGCATTTTCTCCTACACTATGTTATCACCCATGGAGATGTGCTTTTCTTATTATCTTTGTGTCTACTTGTGTCTAATATATATACATACACTGTATACAGGTGAAACTCGAATAATTAGAATATTGTGCAAAGTTCATTTATTTCACTAATGCAACTTAAAAGGTGAAACTAATATATGAGATAGACTCATTACATGCAAAGCAAGATAATTCAAGCCGTGATTTGTCATAATTGTGATGATTATGGCTTACAGCTCATGAAAACCCCAAGAACCCCAAATCCACAACCTCAAAAAAGTAGATTATTACATGCAATCAATAAAACAAGGATTGTACATAGAACAATATCGGACCTCTGAAAAGTACAAGCATGCATATGTACTCAGTACTTGGTTTGGGCCCCTTTTGCAGCACTTACTGCAATTACTTTTGCACGATATTCTAATTATTCGAGTTTCACCTGTATATTAGAGGTGCATATATATTAGAGGTACTGTTGGGGGCTTCGGGGAAATATTAGGGGTCTAAATAGACCCCTGATATTTACCTTTTAGAATAGAAATAGTCCTCAATCTCTTTTTCTGCAGCCCCTGTTTTAAATGAACAGGAATCCTCTATACTGAGTGTTCCTGTTCATTCATAACTTGTGGAGATAGTATGTTTACCATGTCCACAATCATGAATGAACAGGAGGTGATGTAGATCATGGCCCATTCATTCATAATTGAGGATATAGTAAACATACTCTGACCTCAATTATGTACAAACACTCAGTGATCACTGATCGCTGAGTGCTTGTACCCGTTCTCCTTCCTGACACACTGTCACAGAAGGCTGAGCGAGCGGTGACAGCTGACAGCTGTCTCACTGCACACTGCCGCTCTCCCGATCTGTGACAGGGGGTGGGGAGGAGAGACTCCGGCCTCTCACAGCACTCTCCACTTGCACCTCTCAGCCTCCTGTGACAGTTTCTCTCCTCCCCGCTGGGACACAGCCCAGCGGCTGAGGAGAGAAACTAAGGATGCACTGCTATTTTGGCCAACAAATTGCACTTTCGGCATTTTGCCAAAAGTGCCATGTTTGGCCGATATGAATAAATATATTGGTACATCCTGTAAAGCAGTAATGGGCACATTTAGAATGGGAGAGTGGAAGTAATTTTTTTTCACACTCCACATTAGGCAAGATAACATTTTTATTTTACTTTACCAGTTCTGTCTGACAAGCAGAGCAGTGCAGGCACATTACGCGGCAGCACTGAGGCCTCAGCCGTGAGGACCCAGCGAGCAGCCGCCTGAGCACACAGGTGCGCTGTCTACCATACACATTGGGGTGTTTTACTGCAGCCTCACCCGATCTTTCTCTGTCAGAAAGCAGTTGATAACCAGCCAGAAGAGGTGATTGCCTTCACTAAAATGTCATTATTTGTAGCCCTTTATAACTGATGGAAAGTACTCTGACATGCTGTATAAAGTACTGCTGGAATTAGTAGTGTTCTATAGCAGATGCCATTCTGCATTGCAGCAATGCAGAATGGCATCCTCAATAGAGGACTACAAACCTCATGAATAAATAACTGTCCAACATGGACAATCCCCAACAGTTGTAACAATTTTCAATTTCAACTGTTATCTTTACTATAATGGAGCTATGTATTGCAATTGAAAATTGTTACAACTGTTGGGGTTTGTCTATGTTGAACAGTTATTTATGACAATAAGGCAGGCAACATTACTGTTTCTTTTTGCTTTTATGATTGGTAACTTTTAAACTATCCATAAAAAATGGATGTGATTTTATTTTGATTTGCGATTTTGAACATTTTCCATACCATTAAAGCCCTATATTATACTATTATTAGAAAAACTGTCACCTGACACAAAAAAAAAAGTTTCCGTATTTGGTATCGGCGAGTTGTTGAGGTAAAGTATCAGTACACGTACTCGGTCTTGAGAAAATAGTGTTGGTGTATCCCAAGCTGTAAAATATTGCTGGGATTTGTAGTCCTCTATAACTGATGCCATTCTGCATTGCTGTATAAAGTGTTGCTGGGATCTGTAGTCCTCTATAGCAAATCCTATCTGCATTGCTATATTAAGTATTGTTGGGATCGGCTATAGAGGACTACAAATCTCAGCAGTACTTTACACAGCAATGGCATTGCTATATAAAGTATTGCTGGGATTGTAGTCCTCTATAGCCTATGGCGTTTTGCATTGCTGCATACAGTGTTGCTGGAATTTGTAGTCCTCTATAGCCGGTGCTATTCTCTACTGCTGTATAATGTATTGCTAAGATTTGTAGTCCTCTTTAGCTGGTGCCATTCTGCATTGCTATATTATTAATTGCTCAGATTTGTAGTCCTCTATAGCTGGTGCCATTCTGCATTGCTGTAAAATGTATTGCTGAGATTTGTAGTCCTCTATAGCTGGTGCCATCCTGCATTGCTGTATAATGTATTGCTGAGATTTGAAGTCCTCCATAGCTTGTGCCATTCTGCATTGCTGTATAATGTATTGCTGAGATTTGTAGTCCTCTATAGCTGGTGCCATTCTGCATTGCTGTATGATGTATTGCTGAGATTTGTAGCCCTGTATAGCTGATGGTCCTTAGAGAGGCTTATTATTTGTGTTCAACATTTTTAGAGTCTTTATTGGTTAGCAAAATTGCGTACATTTTTTATAGATGCCACCTAAATGTAAAAGTAGTGCGCAAAAGCGTAAGGAAAAAATGGAAAAACAAAAAAAGATGGCCAAACAATGCAAAATTAATGTATTTCTTCAACCAACTGGTACAATACCTAATGAGGTTGATATCCGCAAAGGAAAGCACTAGTGAGTCTACAGACAGTGTGCAAGCTAATACACTACCACCAAGTATCCTTGAGGGAACAGGAAAAATAGATGATCGCAACACTGAGGCCTTGTTCACACCAAGTGCGGAGCAAATGCAGAGCAATTACAGAACGCATCAAATATGCATCCAATGTATTCCAATGGTATTTTGGGCTCTAGTTCACACCAGTGTTCAGTTCCAGAGAATGTGGAAAAACGGCAGCATGCCCTATTTTTTTTCCTGCTCTGGAAAGCACCAAACACGCATGCAAACGCCCTGTAAGCCTATTTTAGGCTAGAAAAACAACGGACTGAAACGCGGCAAACTGCACTGCGTATGCAGAAACTCATGCAGATCTTGTCCTGATTGGTGTGAACAAGCCCTAAGAGTGAAGCCAGCAAACTGTAAGGGCTAGTTCACACCAGATGCAGCTGTTATGCAGTCAGTTCAGTTTGGCTGCTGCAGTCAAAATACATCACAATGCTTTCCTATGGGATTCCCTGTGCTCTATTCACAACAGTGCAGTCCGTTCCGATGCAGTCAGAAAAAATACTACTTTCCCTATATTAGCTGCATCGGATCACACTGGAACGCATCAAAAACACATGGGAACGCACTGGAACGCACCTGAAATCCCATTTTAAGCGAAAAAAACACATAAATCAAGGTAAAATCGCAGCAAAATGCATTGCGTTGCAGCAGCGCAGATGCACACATTTCTGGTGTGAACTAACCCTAAGAGGCAATGGAAACAAATGAAAATTCAATATGAAACCATTGAAGTATTATCAAAAACTTTGTAACAATAAATAATAGATTAAATCAAAGCAGCACCTTTTTTCCCCATCCTCATGGACACAAAAAGGTATCAGTTAAGGCAAGTGTTCCCTTATGTGACACTAGAAATGAATGAAAACAATAGGCCCTGAAATGTTAAAATCAATGGAACTTTCGTAGGTTTTGTGTCAGTCTCTGACCAAACAGCTGCTGGTGTTGAAAAAGAGATTAAGTGCATTGAAGGGAAAAACTGGATCTTTCAAAATGTCAAGGGCAAGGATATGATGGAGCAGCCAATATGAGTGGAGTCTACTCTGGAGTGCAAGCCAGAATCTGCAAAAGGGAACCAAATGCACAACATGTACATTGTGCAGCACAGAATTAAAATTTTGCACTCAATGACTCTGTAAGGAATATACCAGAGATGCAAAACGTTTACGATATCCTTGAAAGACTCAATACTTTTTTTGCCAATAGTAGCAAACGTTGGGCAATACTGTTTGAATTGGGAAGTTCGTCTGAGACAGCCAGTAATGTTACGCTGGGCTTCCAGAAATTATTCACTTATTGCTTTAACGTTACCATATCTTGATATTATGAAGACACTCTCTAAAATTATGCTTATTAGTGGAAATAAAGAGGAATCTGATGAATCCTCAAGTTTATTGAAGCTGTTCGATAAATTTGAATTTGTTTTACTAGTCGTGCTACAAACAAAGATTTTGGACACTATTGATCCAGTTTCCAAGTTCCTACAGTCTAAAAGGCATCTAGAGAATTTCGTGATTCAGCAAGCTCATCCGAATGCACATGTCTATAATTTACTAGATATATTTATTGGATAAATTCAGTATTATAGTGCTGACATATTCCACATTGATTATCAGAGAACACTGACAGGGTTGTTCACAAAAGGGTGAAGAGTTTAGAGAAGGCAGTAGAAGTGAACAATTTAGGGCAAAATAGCCGCTTTGAAAAAGTTCTCCAATTCAGCTCACTTTCCAGTTCAGCTATTTTGTCCTAGATGTTCACTTCTCCTGCCTTCTCCAAACTCTTCACCCTTTTGTGAATAACCCTGTGAAACATTCATGTTACTTCCTCTACCTGTAGGAGCTTGCAGTCTAATGTCTCCAGCAAAGTCATATAGAGTTGTACATACAGGGTACTAATGGCTTGCAATGCACTTTTTTCAGCATGCACTCCAACTGCCACTGAGAGCCATCCTCATTATTATGATAAGATAACTATGATAAGTCAAGGCCAAAAAAAAAATCTGCTGTGATTGACCTTGATCTAATAAATTAACAGTAAGTTTACTTAAAACAAACAAAGTTATACAATATTGTATGTACAGGGATGATTTACTGGTTGCAGTTTTAGGGGCAAGGATATTGTTACTGCTGATGAAGCCTCAACATAAGGAGAAAGTAGCTGTTCATGTGATTGTGCCGAATGTACTAAAGGATAAAGATGATAATAAAGTGGACCTTTACACTCAAAAATCAAATTCTACAAATGCATCCCTCTATGTATGACGATTAATAATAACATAGACATGTCAGGTGTAAAATGTTGTGATTTGGAAATACTTGCACTTGCAGAGCATTCACTTCCTGCTTTGAAAATGCAAAATACTTCAGTTTGCCAACACAATGCACACTAGAATTGTCTTGTCATCAGCAGAGCATTGCTGGGAAATCTCATCTGTAATCTCATGAGATCTCAGGGGAAGGCATTTTCCTCCCTTGAGATGGTGTGCATGATCACATGTCCTAGTCACATGTGCCACAAATCCAAGAAGTAATAGGAGAGCTAGTCATCTGCCCTTAGTAAACATGGCCACTGTCAGAAGACTGGGGAAGAAAGAGAAAGAGGGTATGCAAAGAATACAAAGCCGGCAATTATCTAGAAGTATGTGTTTGTAGATTGTCATTACTAAACATTTCTAAAAGGTGTGTTTGAATGTGTGTTTGTTGTTATTTTAAAGATATTGGTAAAGGTCTGCTTTAAAACCTGTTCCTGAAGTTCAACGGTATATGAAAGGTGTACTGCATATACAATATATATGCAGTGTTTGTGTATAGCTGTATACAGTTTGTTGTTTTTATTTTGTTTGTTTGGTTTTTTGTTTTAGAATATCAGCCTTCGTTGAGAGAAATATTCAGTTTAATTAACACCTCAGCTAGCCAGTAATTGTGATAGTGAGGCATTTATCATTCAAAAGCAGTTGTGTAAACTGGTCTCTGTAATGTTATGTGAGACATTCATAGCATTGTGTCATCTGCGTTGTGAAGTTTTGTTCTTTATAGTGAGAATGAAGCGTGCCTGCATTGAAAATGATAAATCATTTCTCAGCACATGACCACATTTTGTATTCCTTTCTAAGGCCCTATTCACATCGAGGTGTAGCAGGGCCGTAGCTCTCAGGAACTCGAGTTCCCGCACGTTTGCGAGACATTGTTTTCCGTGTTTGCCGCGCGTCCAGGGACCTAATTAGGGCTGCAACAACTAATCGACATAATCGATTATAATCGATTATTGAAAAAGTAGTCAACTTTTTCAATAATCGATTAATCGGCTTCTGATCGGTTGGCCCTGTTCAAGGCTCCACACGCTGCGCGCCGCACCTCCTCCCCACCTCACGCTCGCCGCTGCCAGACCCGCCCACATCCACGCTCTTTACGCCACACCTCCTCCCCGCCTCACACTCACCGCCCGCCCACATCCACGATCGGCACAGGGACGCGGGGAGATGTAGTAAGGAGGAGCAGGTGTGGGGGGATGACAGCCGCCGATAGACAGGTCCGATCTCAGAAGCAAGTTGCTGGAAGACTGCTCAGGTAAGCCTGCACTTTCCCACACATGGTGCTCTATAATGTATTGCTGGGATTTGTATTCCTCTATAGCTGATGGTACATTGTGCTGTATATTATACAGAGCAATGTACCATCAGCTAGAGGAATACAAATCCTAGCAACACATTATACACTGTATGTATAATGTATTGCTGGGATTTGTTGTATTCCTCTATAGCTGGTGATATTCTGCACTGCGCTGTATAGAGGACTACAAATCCCAGCAATAATACATTATACAGCGCAATGCAGAATTCCACCAGCTATAGAGGAGTACAACAAATCCCAGCAATAATACATTATACAGTGGTGCAGTGCCGAATACCACTAGCTATAGAGGACTACAAAACCCAGCAACAGTACATTATACAGCGCAATGCAGAATGCAGCCAGCTATAATGCATTGCTGGGATTTGTTGTACTCCTCTATAGCCGGTGCCATTCTGCATTGCGCCGTATAATGTACAATTGCTGGGTGTTGTAGTCCTCTATAGCCGGTGCCATTCTGCATTCATTGCTGTATAATTTTACACTTTCCTTTTCACTATATTGCACACCACACTTTTTTTCCACCGCTCCAAGCTTGCTCCTGTGATGGACTACAATCTCAATACAAACTAGTAGTCCATCACTGGAGCCATTTTTTAAAATGTATTTTATTGTTTATCCGATTAACCGATTAATCGAACTTAATAATCGGCTAACTAATCGATTTTGAAAATAATCGTTAGCTGCAGCTCTAGACCTAATGGGGGACACGCGACAGTAGAAAAAAAGTACATATCACAAATTTGGCGACATGTGTACCACACTTTTTTCCTGCACGTTCTCCCGCGTGCAAACACGTGTAGAAAAATGCTTTTGCTCGCCCGTTTTTGGGGTGTCATTACTTAGTAATGGCAACACAAACATGTTGTGCGTTTGTGCATATTTCATAAGTGCGTGTTGAAGCCTGCACATTAGTGCATGTTTGACACGCAATCATGAAAAGCCCTGGTGCAAATGGGCCTAAGGGCAAATAAGGAGAAGAGTCATTGTTGGATGAGTATGCATTCTGCACAGTGGTGGGGCAAGTTGTAACTCAGTACATTGACTCCATCTTCACACATATTGTACCTTAGAGAAAACCCCCAGCTTTGTCAAATATTAATATTACATATATTACTGTAAGACAAGTTTACCTCTTTATTTTAGCAATCATCCAATCACAATTGTCTACAACTGCCAAAAATGTTTCTCCCGTGCAACTGTTGTAGCACTGAGTTTGTAGACAAGGTTTTCAAGAATCTTCATCCCCCTGTTCCTGCAACTTACTACCTGACTTTATCAGAAGGCTGAAAAGAGCTTGTTTCAGTCAAACTGTTGCACGCAATATATCTCCTCTGACAATATCCCATGGCTTACAGCCCTGAAAGTTTCACCTTAGATGCATGTTTGATAAGGTGTGCATTAGGGATGTCCCGATGCCACTTTTTCAGGCCCAAGTACAAGTACAAGTACATCCCCTCATGTACTTGAGCATGTCTAGGGGGGGTGCTGCAAATTCATTTTTCCTGTTACAGCACTGGGACTTTTTACTTAAGTGCTTAACATTCATTTGAAAGTTTAGCAAAGGACACTGTTATGGGTTTCCCCAATAACTACATACCAGTATAAGGTTAGGATCCCTAATGGATGCAATTTCATGAATACAATGAGGAGAATGTATCAAAACTGGAGCAGACAATCTGCAGCAGATTTGCACTGCAACCAATCAGCTTCTCTGTCTCATTTTCAAATCTTACCTGAGCAAACTGGAGAGAGATGCTGATTGGTTGCCATGGGCAACTGCTCCAGATTCCCTTTGCTCCAGTTTTGATAAATTCCCCCCAGTGTGTATAGCTGATCTGATTCTTCGGATCTATTCGGGAAAAAATAAAAACTCGATTTACTAAAGTAGTAGAGCATATTTACTTTCAAAATGTGTTTTTACCTATCTTAGTAAATTAAATGAAAATTCACTTTGCAAACAATACCTAGTCATGTGCAAGGAATTTTTAAAAAACGTAATTTTTGCTTGCACATTGATTTGATGATTGAAGTCAGCACATTTTCACCTTATTCACCAAGCAAATTGAATTTTATCTTTACAAAGTGAGTTTTTACTTCGAAAATGAGAATACTCTGCCACTTTAATAACTCGGGCTCATTGTATGTGCACTGGTAAAGTAGCAGGTTATGTTCTAATGGGACTTAGGAAACGAGCAGAGCTCTATTACAAATTCTGCCAAGAGAACAATGATTAAACCCATAAAAAACATTGTGGCATTTCCTCTATTGTGTTTCACACACACTCATCTGAACTGTGTGAAAATGGATCCCTAATTGATACCTCTATTTGTCCCAGGATTTCAAGCTGAGATATCAGACATGTTAGATACTGTCAAAAGTCCAAGTATCCCATCGCACTCCTGACCGGAAAATGCCCGTGCAGCAGCAACAACGGATACCTCCGTCAAAAATGTACAAAATAATAAAGTCACCGGCACTCCAAGTATTCAAGTCAAAAAGTTTATTGACCCAAGTGAAAACACCTCTATACTACAGGTGTTTTCACTTGGGTCAATAAACTTATTGACTTGAATACTTGGGGTGCCGGTGACTTTATTATTTTGTATGTTAGATACTGTATCTATTCACTATGGTTTTGCCGACCAACTATAAACCTGTAACTTTAAAACCTTTGAAGAGGAAAATATGTTTTTAATTAAGATGATTATTTGTCTCTTTTCTATGTTAATATTCTTTCCATTATATAGATGGGAAATTGAGATATTGATGCTGAGTTTGCCCAGAGGAAATGTGATTTGAAATCAATCAATCATTTGTGGACATTTTATCCAACATCATTCTATCCTAAAATTATCTAAAACAAAAATCCAGGAAGTGAGAGGGACAGCTAGCTCCACCCTCCCTCTCACCCTAGAAGGGTACACAGCAATGTTTGTGACCATCCGGCCACCCTAGAGCAGCATGAGTCACAAGTGTTTAGAGTATGTGCAAGCGTAAGAGTTTCATAGAGTTCCCTAACAATGACGGCGGTGAGCACTTTCACCTGCACATGTCCACTGGGTTATCTGCCCACACTTCCTAAACAGTGCAGTGAACTGAACTGATGGCACCCGACACTAAGCCCTGCCCACATCCCCTGTGTCAGGCTAACCAAATGGCTCAATGCACATTAACATTTAGCAAAGCATTCACCTAGATGGTAAGGATGAATGCTTTGCTAAGTGTTTGTGAACATTGAGCCATCTTGCTTAATTCACACTTTTAGCAGGACCCTGCTCTCTCCGCCACTGCACTGTTATGCAAGACCCCTTAACTGCCGCTGCACGATTATGCAAGATCCTGTTGGCCACCCCGTCACCTAACAAACAGGACCCTGCTTGCCACCACTACATCTTATCGCACTCTGCACTAGCTCACATTTCACTCTGCACACTTAATATACTGCACACACATTTGTTCTCACCCACTACAAACTTATTTTGCTCTTGACTGCACTGATGTGGAATTTTGCACTTCACAACAATGACAACACCACAATGACATGCACTTCTGCATTTGCTAGCACTTCACATCGACACATTTTTGCACTGGCTGACACAAGTGCTACAAGCACATTTGTACTTGCTGATACTGCACCCACTCATACTTCTGCACTCACTGACGCAACACTGACGCACCCTTTTACACTATCCAATACTGCAATGACGCAAGCTTTTGCACTCGCCAACAGTGCACCAACATGCACTTTTGCCCTGCCCAATAATGCAGAAGTTTATACTTCTGCCATTACTGAGGAACACTTTTGCACATACAAACACCAATGCACACTTTTGCACTCACCCCAACACCACAATGACCTGCACTTCTGCATTTGCCTACACTGCACCTCCACGTATTTCTGCACTGGTCGACAATGCAGCTACATGCACTTTTCTGAACCCACCAACAACAACAATGTTCACTTTTGTACTTACCAACACTGTACCAACACACACATCTACACTTGCTGATACTGCACCAGTACATACTTCTGCACTTGCTGACAATTCACCAGAGCATTCTTTTGCATGCACCAATACAAGAATGATGCATGCTTTTGCATTGCCAACACTGCACCTGCACTCTCTTTTGCACTTGCCAATACATAACATCCTGCACATCTATCCCAGCAGCAATGCACTTTTCTGCACTTGCCAACACTGCAACTATGCGCATATTGGCACCCGCCGACATTACAGTGGTGCCCGATTTTGCACTCCCCAACATTGACACACATTTCCACATTCATCCTGTTTGGACACACTTTTGCCAGTTCTTCATATAAAGTTGTTTTCCTGATGTACAAGCACATTGTTTGTACATGTGCCATGTAACATCTCTGTCGTCTCAGCTGGCCATTTGTTCTTTGAAAACTGAAGTGCTGAAAACAGTGCGTCTCTGCAGTTGAGTTAAATGGTTTTTCCCTCTCAGTCCTGAATGGTATTATTTTGTGTCCTCAGTTTCTACCATTATCTGACCCCGAGTTGTATTTTTTCTGAATGACAATGAAAGTAATTGAAAACGCTGATTGGCAGTACAGTTAAGTTGTCAACACAAGCATTTAATTTGTCAGTAGGACTTGTTAAATTGTCAAAAATCATATAAAAAAAGTCCCTCCTATAGTCACTGATGATATACATTATAGATGTGTACAAGTTAAATGGACCATTTTGGAGATAACAGTTGAAAAAGAATTTGAAATGTGTATTTTTTGTAAACTCTATTTTGCTTTTGCTTACCATGGTTTTTTTTTCATTGAAGAACGACATAGAAAGCTTTACAATTTATTCTGAGCGCTCAGGACCCTTTATTTTACTTCCACTTGTGATCCTGGTTTACACAACATTCAGTCTTGCAGAAAAAGCTTTTTACAAAATTATAAAAGTATAAAACTGTTACATTATTTTGGGATGACAATTCACATGACACTGCTCGATTTTGTAACATTTTTAATTGATAATGTGTGTGTATGTCTGAGGTAGAGAAGATAATGATATAGTAAAGCAGACCTTCACTCTCTACACCTTCATTCCCTAATATGAGTCCTTCCCCCTTCCTTTTACAGAAGCGCAAAAAATGAAATACCTTTTTATGCATGCAGCCACCCACTTCTGGATTTCTTGCCTAGTAGAGAATAATTTAGCCTCCTAGCTCTCGCAGCCTCCAGGGATACTCTCGTCATAGATCCCAGGAGGCTTAAGGTAAATCAATTAAAAATGCGCATCTACCATGGCGCATCTCTAGGGGGCCATGGTAGAAACAGCCAGCTTCTGATGACATCAGATAGGAAGATGGCGATGTGGAACCCAGTGTGCAATAGTGGAGCTGTGGATCACTACAGGATCACTTTGGATTCTCTGGTTGTGTGAGTATGTTTATTGAGCATAATACAGCAAACCAGATAAGGGTTTAAGGGTAGCAGCACTTAATAGGCTACATGTCTACTAATTAAAGAGCCACCCCGTCTAAGGCTGATATTTCGGTTTTTGGTTGATGCAGGAGAATAAACTCACCTGACAGCTTTGTATACTTAGGGACTCTGTTGGCCTATACCTGGTATACCTGGTCTTGAGTTCATGGGCCTGCACATTTGCTATGGCCATTATGATATCATAAGGGGTCCCATTCTTCCCATGAGGGTACTTATTCCCAAAGGCTATACCTGTAAGTGAAATATCTCTGTGCATGTTATTGTTTTGCAATTTCATTGATTTCAATGGATCTCTTACCGTGCGTTGATGCAATAAAAATGTGCATGCACCTTTTTTTAACAACATACATCAAAAAATGCTTTATAACTCTGCATATTCAGCACTGCTCCAGGAATCAGCTAAAAGCCCACTTTCCATCTGATTTTTCATACAGCGCTGGATGTGACGCAACGAGTGAGGAGAATCCGGCCTGCACATTCACATGGCTCTGCAACTGGCATTCCCAGAGCATCATTTCATTGTTAGGAGAGTTTACACAGTGGGGTAACCTGAATAGAAAACACAAGCTCTGGACAGACATGCTATGTCGCCTATATCCATATCAAGGGTTAAGTTAAAAGTGTTAGATCTTTTATATAAACATCTAACAGTACATCACAGTACATCTTTCGTGTTAGATTTGCAGTGCATATAAAGCATGCAGGAGCTATATAGTGTTTTTAGACTTTTTTCTTTTTGATGATGGTAAGTGCAGTAGTAGTGCAGTTATTCATTTTCATTACACTGTGAAGTTATATAAGAATGAAAATACATTCCAAAACAAGGCACACATATAATAGTATCAAGAATACTGTCTTCAAAATCTTTGCATGTCTGTGGCTTTTTGAAGATTTCTGGATAGGTCACACAGGCAGATGTTCATGTCATATTTATGTATTCATTGAGATAATATCTTGTGTTTTGTTCTGCTCTAATCTGGAAACATGAGATTGATTGATTAGCATGTACTGTTTTCTTTCTATGACTGTAAAACTCTGCCTAATTGAAAATGGCATCTTCAAGCATGTAGCTGTCAGAAATGATTAATGCACATCAGGCTGACCCCTTCTTTTCTTGGTAGATCAGAAGGGCGTCAAGCTGATGTTTTAGGGGTTTCAGACACAACATTAGAGAAGAGAAAAAAAAAGGAATCCTATATCTTTCACTCTTTCTTTGTTGCAGTAGGACATGCCGAAGACTATGTGAAGTTTGTAGTTAAGGTTATAATATACTGCTCACACATACTATAATACAATTACACCCTCACTCTGCTATGTGTCCCTTAAATAATTTACCACATTTGACCTTCCTCTTTCTGTATAGTGATGTAATCTAAGCCCCCTGTACATGTGAACTGTTTGTTTTTTATGTAGAGAAATATCCTGGAGGCTGTTACTTTTTTCTTTTATGGTAAATTAAATGGCTCATCGGGACATCTGGATGCAACTGCTTTACAGGCTTGGGAGAAAATATAAATGTTTTTTACATATGCATATTGAAACCCTATTCTTTTCCAAAGAAAATTACCCCTTCCCACACCACTACAAGCAATGCACACCTCCATGTTTCATAATTAAAATATCTTTGAAAGAAAAAAACATTCTTGTTTACCAGGACAACTAAATATAATTTCAATTTCTCTGTACTGCACTTAAACCCTTAGATTCTGGTTGCTATTAGTAACAAAAACAGCTCTTCTTTTGAGAACTATTTATCATGAATTCCTCTGATGGAGGAAGAGAGCTACCTAAAGTTCACTGACCAGTCATTCTTAATTTACAAATAATGATGACCATGATCATTACAATGATTATCATTAGTACAGAAATGTTTAATCACACAGAGATTGGGGACTTGTGGTGGCACATGTAGCACTAGAGAGTAATGTAATTGTACACATGACCAGCCACAAATGTCAGGTAAAAGTGTAAATACTGTACATTATAACTGGTGTTATGGCTGACAAGAACTATTTATTTTTCATTCATATAGGGACACAGGATTCAGAGACTTATTCCGAGAGGGTTATACTGCTGCCTACTGGAGGTTTTGGACACTGACAAAAAAACAGTGACCAGTCTGGTATAACCCCTCTAGCATGTATTTTTTTTGTTTGCTAGTGTCCTAGGAGGATGGACAACTTTTCCCTACTGAGAAAAGTTTACCAGTTTTACTAGCCATAGTTTTTTCACAAGATTATTTTTTATATCAAGACTTCATTGTCCTCTGATTGAGCTACTCTCTTTATGCAGCTATCTAGATAAGCTCCTAGTTACATAGTTAGTCAGGTTGAAAAAAGACACATGTCCATCGAGTTCAACCCATAGAGATATGAAAAAGAAAAGCCTAAACGGAACACTTTGCCCACAGTTACCCACTGTTGATCCAGAGGAAGGCAAAAAAAACCCCTATAAAGCATGGTTCAATTTGCTCCAACAGGGAAAAAGAAATTCCTTCCTGATCCCATAGGGCAATCGGATGTTCCCTGGATCAACAATCTCTAATGCTTAATATACCTATAACAATTCAATATTCAGTAATACATCCAGATTTGTTTTTTAAACTGTTAGCTGAGCTAGCTAGAACTAGCTCCTGGGGGAGTATATTCCACATTTTCACAGCTTTATCTGTGAAGAATCCTTTCCGTATGTAAAGGTTACACCTCTTTTCCACCAGACGCAAAGAGTGTCCCCTTATCCTTTGCAGTCTATTCCACATTTTCACAGCTTTATCTGTGAAGAATCCTTTCCGTATGTAAAGGTTAAACCTCTTTTCCACCAGACGCAAAGAGTGTCCCCTTGTCCTTTGCAGTCTCCTTAAAGTGAATAATTTGGCACCAAGCTCACTATATAGATCATTAATGTATTTATACGTAAAGATCATGTCCCCCCTCAATCGCCTCTCTTTCCAGAGAGAACAAATTCAGGTCAGTTAATCTTTCCTCATAGCGGAGCTCCTCCATGCCTCTTATCATTTTAGTCGCCCTTCGCTGCACTTTCTCCAGTTCCACAACATCCGTTTTGTGAACTGGTGCCCAAAACTGAACTGCATGTTCCAGATGAGGTCTTACTAATGCTTTGTACAGGATTATGTCTCTATCTCTGGAGTCTATACCCCTTTTATTACCAGAAAGTATTTTGCTTGCTTTGGAAACTGCGGCTTGCATGCTGTTATTGAGTCTATGGTCTACCAGAACACCCAGATCTTTCTCCATCATTGACTCCCCCAAACATACTCCCCCTAGAGTGTATGACACATGCATGTTTTTAGTCCCCAAGTGCCTAACTTTACATTTCTCAACATTAAACCTCATTTGCCAAATAGATGCCCAATCACACAGTGCATTCCGATCTGCTTGTAAGGTGGAGACATCCTGTAAGGACTGTATTCCACTACATAACTTGGTGTCTGCAAACACAGAAATAGTACTTTTAATACCAAACTTTGTTATTTATAAATAGATTAAACAGTAAGGGGCCCAACACTGAACCTTGGGGGACACCACTAACAACCTCAGACCATTTAGCAATAGCTTTTGAGGCTGTACCTAGACTAGACAATTGCTGGGCCTGCCTGGAATGTGACCTCCAGGCACTGGACTCTGCTGGCGGCACTTTGCAGACCTCTGTGTACTATTTTGATTAACCACAGAGAGTTTAACCAGTCCATATTTGTGGCACAACCCCTTTGGTGACCCACTCTCTGATGACTCATTTATGAGTAGGATGAGCATTGTAAGATACTTTGTTTATTACACCCTTTTCTTCTGTTAAATTCCAAAGAAAAGTGTTAATGCTGAGGAATTGAGTCCTGCATCCCTAGGCAGAGTGTTGAAGAGCACACTCCGTCCTCTCTTTCCACCATTCCACGTGGCTGTTGAAGCCCAGGGACAGGAGCCTTTCCTACTTGGAGATCCCCACAATTTTAAAAGCCATAAAGTCCAATTTATGCAAGATTTACCATCACACATGGAAGACTTACTTTGCTTAATTAAGGAAAAAAGTGTTCATCTTTGATTAAAAGCTTCACACAGGGTGTTTCTCATGTTGCCCCCCTTGTGCACCCACCTGATTTTCTGTGGGGTAGGAATTTGGTTCTCTCAGCACTTCATAAACCACCCTTTGAACCGGGGATATCCCTTCTTCCACAATTACTTTCAAGGTTGTTTTCCTTGTTGCCATCACCTCTGCAAGGTGTGTCTGAACTGGCAGCTTTGTCCTGTAAAGAACCCTTTCTGGTCTTACACAAGGAAAAGGTGGTGCCAAGGCCTTTAGGTAGCTTTTGGAGCTGCAGGTAGTCCCTAGTTTGTTTATGAAGCAAAAACAATAAGGGCACATAGTGCAGTGGACCAATATAGTGTAGTAGCTTTAAAATCCAATGATTTAGTGGGATACAAGCAATACGTATTGCACTCACAGGTGGCTGTGGGAAAGAGGCAGCAAAAAAACACCACATCCATGTAAAAGGGAGAGAGTACCTCGGAGTTGGTACCTTCCTGCCCTGGCTATGGGCTGATGCCCAATGACGGATGGCTGGCTGAAAATGACCTGCCATACTCTATGCAAAGCGGAAAGAATTGCCACTTCCCGACATGGAAACTCTGCACTTTGTAGTAGATGTCATCTACAGCTGGCGATCCTTTCTGCTTTCCATAATCCTTGTCTGAATTCTGTGTCTCTCAATAAACTTGAAGAAAGGGATTCTGTGGGGAAAATACCAAAAAAAAAACCCTTATTTAACCCTGCAGACACATATTTTGATTTTAGGTATGCTTGGTAATACAAACATCGTTTGAGGAGGAGACATGCTTTTGTGAAGATGGTTCCACAACTGATTTTGTTTGGTGACCTCTTGGCCATTTCATTTTTGAAACATTGTACACTAGAGTTACTAATTTATGCATGTGCCTGTCTTTTCAAAACAGTTTAAGTGCCGAAGTATTGTAAAGTAGTATTCTATCATACATATAAAAATACTTTGGGAGGAATTTATCAAAACTGGAGTAGCCAGAATCTAGAGCAGTTGTCCATGGAAACCAATCAGTGTCTCTCATTTTCAAGTCTTAACTGAAGAAACTCAAGAGAGAAGCTGCTTGGTTACTATGGGCAACTGCTCTAGATTCTGCCTGCTCCCCTGCCCCAAGAAAAATAAAAACAGTGCATACCAAATATATAGTCTGGTATAAAATAATCCTATATAATCCTAATAATAATAGTAAATCCTCCTTTATCTGTGAAGACTTCTCATTGCTTCCCCTACCAATAACGGAGTTGGGTAAATATAGCATTAATGTGGGGAATCATTGTATATTAAAATACCTTCTAACTATACCATCCAGGCACAATAGGTCGTCATTCTTCTCCATTTCATGCCTGGTCCTTTTCTTGTATACTTTGCCATGTGCAAAACACTCAGTAGCAACACTTCCTAATAGAAAACACAATATAATCACTCTTATTTTCTATTTTAAAAAAAGCAAAATATAAAGAGACTGTTTGCCCTGATTTGCTTAATCTTGAAAATTTCCTGTGTGCATAAAAGCAATATTTGCTAGCATTTATAATGCAGGCTAGTGTATTTTGCAGAGTGCTAGCTAATAAAAGCATTTGATGAATATATAGCTAATCTCTAGCAAATCTGCAAAAATGGTAATTGAATCAAAAGAGTGAAAAACATGTTGGACTTACCAAGAAACATATTGGACTTACCAGCTGTGACTGACAAATGTTTATAAATGTATCTCTTCAGCACATGGTTTTAAATAGGGCAAATGTTAAAAAAAACTAGCATTTACCATGAAAATAATAACACATTTAGGTTTTGTTAAATCTCTTAAGAACAGGTGAATGTTTCTGTGAATATTGGATGATTGTCTCTTAAAGATCAGGCAAAAGATTTGCTGGTGTATAGTGAGTCTTGGGTGATTATGTCATTTCACTCTTTGGAAATAGGCCCCTACTCTTATCTTTCTTTGTTTATTTTACTCTGCAAGATAGCAGTCAGCATGGTCCCGAAAACATTTTATATTCATTTGTTAAATAGGGAGTGGTAAGAGGCAAGGATACTTCATTTATCCATGCACAATTTAGACTCCTTATCTAATAGCACAGACTTATTCCTTATAACTAGCAATAATGAAGGCTGCCTTTAAGAAATCTCCTATGATCGGCCAGGCATTACAGATGAGGTCAGTGGAATTGCATCTGGCTTTAGTATGATGGATGAGAGAGGGAATGAGTTTCTACTGCTAGACACAGTGAAATCTTTTCATTGTCACCGACAGGCCTATGAGGAGCTGATGTATGAGGTAGCAGGCCACAGAAACGCCCTTTTCTTGCCCTGGCTCACTTTTAATATATCCCTGAGCTGCTGAATGAGGATTGATAAAAGCTGAAGGATTGCAGCAGTGTTAAACATGGGTTATGCAAGGAACAGGTCTAACTGTGGTAGAAAGGACTTACTAGCAGCTGCTGTCTGATGTATGGTTAAGGGCATAGGACAAATCAATTCTGTGGAATTCGTTCTAACCAACTTTGCATTACTAATATGGTAATATGGAAATATAGGTTGGCTTGGCTCAGATGTATATAATATAATTTGTTTTCCTGTGTACCTAACATGCAACACACTTGAAAATCCTCCACAGGGAATCTGTGGAGGATTTTCTTCAGACACAGGAGCCACAAACGTTTAGCTAACAGATTTGACTGTTACATCAGGGCTTATAATTATTGAAATCTCCCTGAAATTTGGACTGAAATTTAATATGCTATACTGTGGTATGTGTTTGCCCTAATTCACGTCTTCCATGTTTTATTCTTACACTAACAGTGCTCATGTGTTTAAGAAACAAATGATAATAATCAGTGTTTAAATGTACTTACCATAGCAGGCTTAACTTGACTATTTGAGGAGCTTGTGTTTCTTTTTTCACCCAATGGCTTTCTCTTTATTATGTCTTCATGCCACCCAGTGTTTCTTCTTTATTTTGTAGTACCCATATACTGTGGTAGATGGCAGTGTGTGAGGCAGAAAACATTGAGGGAGGGTAGTTTTTTCAAGTTCTCTTACTAAAATTCTAATTACTGCAAACAGCAAAACAACCAATATTACCTTTACAAGGTATGTTCTTTTTAGGGGCCTAGAATAAAGAGCAGTGCAAGTCAATTGCTTTCATTGTAGATTCTTTTAACACAAATTTAATATCATCTATTTTATCTGTTCTTTTTGTCTGGGGTTTCCCCTTAAGCACCCCAAATAAATGATTGCAAGCCTTAATTACCCAGCATCTTTAAACCAGAGCTCAAAATTTAATTGAACTTTTCATGCTTCTTGCTCCCTAGCCAAACAATTTGTACAAAAAAAATTGAATTACCAATCTGACTTTTTTGCATTGATTATTATAACATTAAGAGAGTCCCAGGAGTTTCCAGGCTGTAAAAAACTAAATTGTATAACATTACTCACAATAACGCATATGTTATAATCGCAAAGAACTTACTTAAAATTCAATCCACTTTGGCATCATTATCATGTATCAACATAATAAATGAGTCCTTCAGAGCACGGTAATTATAATTTGATAAATCATCAGCAGAAAATTAACTGGATGTCAAAACATTCATTGGAAAGGGTGATGAATCGGCGATGATTGCAGTGATGAATCGTGTTAATCTGCTCTGTATGAAGCCAGCGAAATGGCTAAGCAGCCCAAGATGGATGGGGCATAGAAACAGCAAGGTCAGGACACAGTTCTGCAGAAAGTGAGGGAGAGAGAAAGAGAGAAGGGGGAGGGAAGCCATAAAATAAAAAGGAGACAGAGGGAGATTAGACTGCAAAGGCAGGCGAAAGAATGGGAAAAGGAATACTTAAATGTTAAAAAAAAACACAGAAAAAGTAACCGCAAAATTTTCTTGGGGTTTTAAGCTACAATATTTATAGCTGACCTGTTTTAAAGCCAATGGAATGCCTCTAAAACTACCATTTTTGATGTAGCTGCAAAAAACATCTAGTTTGTAAAGAATGTGGTCTGTTTTAAAGTAGTGCAGGGATACAACAAAAAATATATCTGGTTTGGTTTTAGTTTCTTATTATTAATAATGTATTCATAAGATTAAGCAGACAATATACGCACACTTCTTGTTATGCCCCCTGTAGGTCACAGTTAGTAAAGTAAATGTTGTTCCACTTTCAAATGACATTTATTTGCTGTGTTTTTTCTAAAATTTTATTCTTGGCTTGGTTTTAGCTTTCTTTATACAGTATCTCACAGAAGTGAGTACACCCCTCACATTTATGTAAATATTTTATTATATCATTTCATGTGACGACACAGAAGAAATTACACTTTGATACAATGTAAAGTAGTGAGTGTACGACTTGTATATCAGTGTACATTTGCTGTCCCCTCAAAATAACTTAACGCACAGCCATTAATGTCTAAACCGCTGGCAACAAAAGTGAGAACACCCCTAAGAGAAAATGTCCAAATTGGGCCCAAAGTGTCAATATTTTGTGTGGCCACCATTATTTTGCAGCACTGCCTTAACCCTCTTAGGCATGGAGTTCACCAGAGCTTCACAGGTTGCCACTGGAGTTCTCTTCCACTTCTCCATGACGACATCACGGAGCTGGTGGATGTTAGAGACCTTGCGCTCCTCCACCTTCCGTTTGAAGATGCCCCACAGATGCTCAATAGGGTTTAGGTCTGGAGACATGCTTGACCAGTCCATCACCTTTACTCTCAGCTTCTTTAGCAAGGCAGTGGTCGTCTTGGAGGTGTGTTTGGGGTCGTTATCATGTTGGAATACTGCCCTGCGGCCCAGTCTCCGAAGGGAGGGGATCATGCTCTGCTTCATTTTTGTTGCCAGCGGTTTAGACATTAATGGCTGTGTGTTGAGTTTTTTTGAGGGGACAGCAAATGTACACTGATATACAAGCTGTACACTCACTACTTTACATTGTAGCAAAGTGTAATTTCTTCAGTGTTGTCACATTAAATGATATAATAAAATATTTACAAAAATGTGAGGGGTGTACTCACTTCTGTGAGATACTGTATATCTTCTGGAAGAAATGTTTGTGTTAGTGGTCTTAGAATACTGAGTTGTTCTACTGTGTCTTCTACCTTTAGCTTTATTTAAACAGGTTAAAACGTTTAGAAACATCAGTCAGATTTTGTCAAATACATGTTGACCACCATTGCAGCAAAGTGAACTTTCTCCACAAGTAGGATACCTTCCCAAGGCTAGCCATTAACTACTCTCTCCTGCTCCCATTTTAATACCAATATGACTCCTGTGTGAGGATCACACTGTTTATGGAAAGCCTAGAGGTTGATATCAAGCATTTTTAAGTCAACATACACAAGGAAGGTGTCACCATGCTTGCTCAGCTTCAATCTGCTAGGCAGTTTGCACAAGATAACAGCAGTGGGTCCTGGGGCTACAGATGAATGTCAAATGTTTTTCTGATTTTTGTTTTTTTGGTGTTTTTTTTTTCAACCATTTGTTTAGTGCTCCTGTGTTTACTTGCACCCCTTGGATTTCATACAAAGGGTCGTCAAAGGCCTCTTAATGTCCATGAGTTACCAACCAGGGCTGTTGTACTCTTTAATACAGTTTGCAGTATATGTGGACGTTGAGATTGATCTACATTTAGACCCACTTGTTACTTTCTCCATGTTCTCAAATAAAATAGCATTATTGCAAGATGCTTGTTTGGCTGGAGTGCAGAACATTAGCAGGAGGCCTTTGGACCTATATGGAAGCATTGTCTCTTGCCCTGATTTACTGAGCAGAGGTCAGCTATTGGGGGAACCAGTTACCATTCTTATTCTGCTTGATGTTGTGCACTGCATTATAAGTGCAGACATCATCATTACATTATTGACTCTAGTTAGACCAATACTTTTATATCAGTGATTTGTTTAGTCTAAATAAGGGCAATGATGTACTAGAGTTCAAGATTAACAAGCAAACAGGTAGGACCCATTTACCAATTCACATCCAGTTGGCAGATAAGCAAATATAATCTACCTTGTGAGACAGACCTGGATTTGGGGAATTGCCATCAGAGTGGAGACTGAAAAATCTTCTCATCACTAATGAATATAGAATTGTATAAAATCTGGCTTTGTTAGCTATTCCCGTACTTTAGCTTTAAGGCCCCTTTCACACGAGTGTCCAGGTTGTCAGGTTTTAAACCCTCCGTTTGTAGATGAAAAATGGACAACAGTGCATCTCTATGGCAGTGCAGATGAAAACTGATGATCATCAGTTTACATCAGGAAACATAAGTGTCAGTTGAGGTTCGCAATGTGAGACGGATCAGCCCTTCGTTTTGACTGGCCGGGACTAATGTAACCTGATGTAAACTGATGATCGGTTTACATCAGTTTAGGTTATGTCCATTTTTTGGAACTGATGTCGTAATACAGCCTGGCAAGCTCAATGCATGCTGGGGGAAAGCAAATAATCAGGGGAATTTACAATAATAACAAAAAGTCCAAAACTGAACTGACAACGGATGTACAAACTGACGTAAACTGATTCAGTTTTCATCAGTTTTTTTGTATCCGTGTACTGATGCTTGTGTGAAAGGGGCCTTAAATGTATGTCCAGCCATAACATTGTTGCTTAGTTTTGGATAAAGTAGGGAAGGAGTAGAACCCTAATTTCTGAGTTTTTCTGCAATTATTATAGAGCTTTAACTTGACTTTCTGTCCTGATGACTACATAGGGTCTATTCACTAAGCTGCCGTAGGAGTGAATGACCGACCTAAAGCGAAGTGAGCCAAACGCTGTTCGGCTATTCACTTCAGGCTGGTACGGCTGATTACAGACGTATATCGGCTGAAATCAACCGTACATCGTGTGGTTTCGCGTGGCTTTGGGTCGGCCGAACGCGCTCAGCATGTTCGGCCGACCGAAGTGCAGAAGGAGTTCAACTCAGACGATCCAACATCTGGATCGGCTAAGCCGAACCTCTGACAGGCTACTCGCTGCTGTTCAGTCTATTCTTATAGATGCCGAACAGCAGTGAGTGAATATCCAAATCCCGCTGAGCGGCATTTGGCTCGGCTGTTCTGCTCGGTACCTCTGTGGTACCGTGCATAATAGAAAAACAGTAAAAAAAGTAGAAACATACAAATAGAAAACGATTGTGCGGAGCTAGAAATAACAGCTAGCTCCGCCCAACAGTTTTCTATTGGCCGGCGGTTCTGCTGCCGTCAAAAAAAAGAGAACATTTTGCCCATAGGAATGCATTGCTAGATTCCTATTGGCTATTTCAATTTGCAATAGCCAATAGCAAACTAGCTATTGTGCCCGCCCTCAGAGGGCGGGTGCAATGCTAGTTTGCTATTGCAAATTGAAATAGCCACTAGGAGTCTAGCAATGTATGCCTATGGCCAAAAATGTATTTATTTATTTTTTCTATTCTGACACGGCTCCGTGTCAGAATAAAAAGAAAAAGCAGCGTTTCTCTCCTTGGCGGCCGGGAGAGTTAGGCTGTCAGGAGATCTCTCTGCAAGTGGCCGGAGCCAGCCGTAAGATCACGGCTGGCTCCGCCCTCTGTCAGAAGCAGGCTGTCGGCCGGCCGCTTAGCCAACTTCGGCTTTCAGCGTGGCTCAGCCGAGCCGAGGCATATGCCTTCGGCTCGGCCAAGTTCAGGAGCTGTACGGGCTATAGTGAGTAGACCGTACAGCAGCCCTTCGGTTCTATTGAACCGAAGGGGTCCTGGGGCCGAAGCTAGCCGAAGGATCGGCCGAAGCTACGGCTAGATCCATCGGCTGCTTCGTGAATAGACCCCGTAGTATCAAACACAAAGAAAGGGAAACCCCATAACAGCAACACAATCAGAAATAAAATAGCTCTCCTTCAGTAGAGTAGAGGAAGACTAGAACCCCTGTCAGATTTTTACTTCTGTCTGTGTCCCTGTTGCAGATTTTCCCTCACATCCGCTCTGGGAAAACCATTGTCAGTAGTACAGGAACCGAGGGCACATATCTTTAATAGAGCCATGGACAGCAGTAAAAATCAGACATAAGTTCTAACCTTTCCCCACTCTAATTAGTTTTAGCATTGTCGAACACCTGGGTTTTTATCAAATAGGAGGGATGCAGTAAAATGCAGAAGGATTCAGTAAAAATGTAAAAAGCATTAGTGAGGTTTTAAGTGGTCTTTACACTTTTGCAAATGCTGGTAAGTCAGTGTAAGATGTCTTCTACATCACGTTTCTGCCCAAACATTGCTAGTATAGGCTTACACTTTACTACAACTATACAATGCCACTATTTTATTGTGAATGTATCTATATATTCAGTAAAGCTTTTTTTAAACTTATTTTACTGATTTTCATGTTTAATAAATGCAACAACACATTTGTGTATCCAATTGTTAAAGGTCTCATGATAATTATTTAGTACCTCTAGTAAGATTCAAGAATCTACTATAAACACCACCACCTCTACCTAGTGACCCTACCCACTGCAAGCAGTGGCAGCCCTGAGTATAATTCAGTATAATAGGTAACCACTCTCACCCTGAGAATGGATACCTCATCTATAACATAAGCCTACCCTTTAACCCAATGCAGGCTATGTGAAAAGGGGGCTAATCAGAAACATAGAAGAATCTGGTCAGACACATGGGTTTTAATTTTAAATATGTTTAGCAGTTTATTGCCAGAAAGTTGGTACACTAAAGACTTGCTGTACAGTGCATCAACATGCCACAACAGACTGTTGATAAGCTGCACTGGGGAATGCACCATTATATTATTAGCCATGCTATGCCAGTGATCTTGACACAACAACTCCAGAAATTTGCTGTTCCTTTTTGCTTACTTGATTGAAAACAAGCTTTAATTCTCCACTGCACATTCCCTTCAAGTTTTATTAAATGAGTTATAAATTTCCTCTGCAGTTTCTTCATAGCTCAAGAGGTTTAATTTGTATGTGTTGCCTCTTACAATATGCTTTCTGTAATGCTGCAGATGCCTCTTCCTGAGCTTCAGTAAACAACAGGCTCTCCGCCAGCTTTTTGACTGAACGTTTGCCAAGTGGCAAAACTATTAGTTAACTGTGTAATGACTGCTGGGTGGAGCCACATGCTTTTATCTTAGCCTTGCCAGGAAGCAGAATACAGCACCATGGGAAGCAATTATATTTGCTAAGTCTCCTGGGTTGTGCTATTTGTTGAAAGAAATCTCCCAGAGCATCCCCAAACTGTAGCCAACACTCATTGGTAATGCTTGGATAATCGGATTTTTGAGTTCACCCTTCTGACAATCATTTATTTTCCCTTAGAGCCTTTCTATCTTTAGTTTGTTGTGTATTATTTTATGTTCCTTTGGTATGGAGAATAACTGTATTTGCAGTTAGATCGCTTGTATAAAAAAAATACATATGTGGCATTTTACTACTTGTTTACGTGACTCTACATAGTGCTCAGGTTCAGTGTAATGATGCCCATCAAGCATAGTATTTGATCAATTACTGGCCGACTCCACCTAAAACTTATAATGCACTGCTAAATTGCTGCTGGCAAGTTTTATATCTGATTTCTCAAGTCTGCCCAAATGCTGAAGTCATTATAAGCCCACAAGATGAAGTTTTGTTGTGCAGATGTATTCTCCATAATGTGGAGAAACAAAGAAAAGAGGGTTTATCTGCAGAAGTTTAACAGCTTTATTGTGGCCTTGTGAGATGGCTGGAGACATAAGATATCGCAGAGAAGTCTAGCCTTTGGTGTCATTCATAGATATAAGAA
Organism: Nanorana parkeri; assembly: GCF_000935625.1. NCBI lineage: Eukaryota > Metazoa > Chordata > Amphibia > Anura > Dicroglossidae > Nanorana > Nanorana parkeri. Next base: position 878,067 of record NW_017306590.1, read on the forward strand.
GCCAGTAAGTAATCCAGCCCACCAGCAGCTAAACTATCAGGGTTTTGTAATGATACATTTAAAGGTACAGTATATGCATCTGTAAACCTTGTATGATAAGAAACCTTTGCAAACTATTTATTCTAACCTATAGGTTAATACATTGTCCACAATAAAAAAATAGGGTATATAATAAACTGGTTTTGTACTTGTCGATTTCAAATGTTCTGCCAAGGCTTTGTGTGATTAACTAGTCTGTACTTTTGGCAACAGTTGTGCCTGATAAGTTTTTGTCATTATAAAGTATTATGCACACATTACAAAGTAAACTCTAGGACATCAATTCACTATTAGCATGTGTGGGAATTGCCCTGTCTTACTCCCCCCTTTCATTAATTGGATTGGGGTTATATGTGTTTCGCTTAAGAACAGCAATGATCACTAATGGAATGACCTTGAAATCATTATCTCTCTCTGAGCTACGAGACAAAGATTGTTATTCATGTTTCCTATATTTGCCATTACGTGAGCATAATGACCATATAATATATTGTCCACATACTTACACAATTTGAAAAGTGTCATGTATATGCAATATACCCAGTGATGGGTCGTTTCCATTTCATTACGGGAAGTGATTTGGCTGCTTTCTGACATTACAATCTGTAAATTCTTAACCCTTGTATATAAGACACTCGGAAAAGGAATCACAATGTAAAGCATGCTATTTTAGTTGATCAAATTATGTTGACACTGCAACAAATATACTTTTGGACTTTTTAGCAATACAGTACAGATGGGTTTTCAAATAGCATTGAGGGATCTGCTGCAAGTAATGTTAGCATGGCAACCATCTGCATTACATTGCACTTATTGTGGTCTGGTGTTCTTTCACCGTGCCTGGGCTGTACTTCTGTTACATAGGATGGTGGATTAATGTCTAATGACAGTGTATTCAGGCCTTCTGCTATCTGTAAACATAGAGTAGGTACTGTGTTTAGGTACTGCATGTACATCTATTACCAGTAGTTTCATGTCTATCATTATGAATACTTTGGATAAGATGTTGGTTTTGGGGTTGAAATAAATGGACTTGATGTTTCAAGTATATACATTGAAGGACATCTTTGAACCCTTAGGAAATTTCTAGATTTAAACCTGTTCGCCAACACAATAATGAAATAAAAGTTCATAATAGGAGAACAAAAGTCTGGTCCTAACACCGCATTTTCCCCTCCTTCCATACACCTGTGTTTACATTAAGAGTCTACTCACACCTCGCTAAACACACGGCCCCTGGTGTGCGCTAACTAAAACAGTGCTGTAGCACTGCTCCTGGTGCATTGCACTGTTTACTTTTTTATTTAGAACTTTATTGAAATGTCACAAGTGACATTTTTAGTAGTTCCAACAGCCACAGCATGGTGCGATGTGGTTGTATCATGTCACACCATGCTGCCATACGAAAAAGTACTGCATGAGGCTCAACACATAAAGCTTGCAGACATGGTCAGGTAGTTTACTTGCTGTTTCATGCACTACAATCTCTAGAGTTACAGACAATGCTGTAAAGAAAAAGCAACACACTATGAGTGGCGTTTTTGAGTGGAGAAAACACCTTATTATTTCTATTGCTCAGAGGAAAATGACCAGACTGCTCAAATAACTGCTCATTATATTAGCATTGTAAGAACATGGATAGACAACATGAAATATCAAAAGGCTACTATAGCAGAAGGCCACATCTGACAACTAAATACAGAAAATTAGGCTACATTGGGCAGTGGATCACGAAAAATGGACTATTAAAGATTGTACAAATATTGCCTGTTATGACAATATGCAGCAATGCCAGCTATAGATCCATCCTGTCTTGTGTCAGCTGCTCAGGCTGGTGGTGGTGTAATGGTGTGAACAATTTCTAATTGGCACACATCCAGTGTCTAAACACCAACTGAGCATCATTTGAATGCCAAAGCCTACTTAAAGTGACATTAAACCCTCCGATTTTTTAACAAACTAATACTGTAATGTGTGCCTTACTGTAATCCATGGTTGTTTCCCTTCTCTTTGCTGCTCTTCCTTTTAAATCCTCATGTCTTCTCATGCTGGGGGAGAACTTCCCTTTTCAGCTCAGGGCCTCTTCCTGTAGTGCTGGCTCAGATTACAAGCCTATACATACCTATACACAGACACCGTGTATCCATTCCTGAGACAAGGCAGTCTGCCTCAAAACAGAAGTTCTGCAGAGCATGAGAACAGATGCAGATTTAAAAGGAAGAGCAGCAAAGAGAAGGAAAACAACCATGGATTACAGTAAGGCACACATTACAGTATTGTTTTATGTTAAAAAATCTGAGGGTTTAATGTCACTTTAAGTATTTTTCTGACCATGCCCAACCCCACATATTTGTTCACATATTCCAACAAGGTTCACTCATTAAAGTGAACTCATTTTTAAATTGATTCAAACGTGTTTAAAACTTGTTTAAATGCTTATTAAATCAATTTTCAGTAGATGCTTTTCCTTTATGTTTAAAAGTTTTAGTTTGCTGCAGAATCAGCTGGTTTCCTGAGCACTGGCCCTGATATGGTGTTTTAGGGTGACTCCTTTCTCTTGCAGGCTCATATGGAGCCACTCTTGTGTGTGCTAGTAAGCTGTGTGTGTGTCTCTACAAATACACAGATACAGCAAAGCAAGACTCTCCACTCCTTTCTTTTCCCTTCTCCATGCTAGTAGATGGACAGTTGCTGGAGACTGCTCTGTCCCTTGTGAGCGTGTACCGGACAGGAAGTTCAGGGATGCAGAGCTGAGAGAGTTGAAACCAGCTGTTTTTAAACATACTCACAAAAGTAACATTTTTACAGGCATAAATGGATAAAATCGTGAAAAGCTTAGCCTACCGGCTACTCTTCCTCCCTAAGTTTAACGTTTCCGAGGCCACGCCTCTGAAGGAGGAGGCGTGGCCTCGGAAACTTTAACCTCAGGGAGGAAGAGTAGCCGGTGGGCTAAGCTTTTCACGATTTTATCCATTTATGCCTGTAAAAATTTTACTTTTGTGAGTATGGTTTGACTTGTTTAAAACCCATTTCATTAAAACGTTTTTACGCGATGGAGGCGCTCTTTGTCTTTTGTTTCTTTCAGAGTTGAGGCTCCCCTATAGCCTATCTGAGAGCTTGCCCCATGTGCGGTTTTGCTTGAGATCATTGCAGACATTCTCCGGTTTTGGATACAAGCCGTTGGCGCTTTTGTTATATACTGTTTGTTTTTAAACATGCTGACTGTGCTTGGTCACACGTGTAAATAAATACTTTGCTGGACAATAGATATTTGTTTGATCTGCATTTATTATTGAAAATACCTTTGAAAGTTTATTACTACTTTAAGTCCCCCCCCTTGCTGAAATACATCATACACTTAAAAAAAACACCCTATAGGGGGTAAAAAGATAAGTAATATACTTACCTCTCCCCTGGCTTCTGTACTGCTGGCTGTGAGGTCATTCTCTTGCTAAAAAGAACTTGGGGAAAAGTGAGTACTCCACACCTTGCAAGAAAATGTGAAGTACTCACTATTGAGTGCTAGGAGGAACTTTTGTGTGAGATTTGGATTACTCTACTCTGCCCTGATCTCACTGGTTGCTTTTCTAAAATGGTTGGTGGAGGACACTGAAAAATTGCAATTTGGAATAGGTTATGTGACAAAGTGCTATTATCGGCATAAAGGCATTATTTTTTTTCAGCCTGCCTTTTTAATAGGAAATTAGTATGCATAGTAGTATATAATTGTTATATTAGCAGTAATATATACAGTATAATAGTGAAATATTACTGTGTTATTGCAATATTCATTAATAAATTGCCAACATTTGGCATGATGTGCATGCATAAATCACATATAGTTTTTATAATCATTACACTTTAGTACCTGAGTAGCCCAGTAGTCTTATCTCCTCAGTAACCCTTCAAATGACTGTTGTTCTTACTGGTATAAATATGTTAAGGGAAAATAAAGAATAATTTAGGGTAAAACTGTTCAAAAGTAATATTTCAGTTGTTAATGGAATCTGCGGGAATGAGTTACCTACTGGCTTCTTTGTTTTTTGGTAGATGCATGCTGCTAGATGCTGTAGGGTTGCTCCCACATAGCAGCCACCCTGGTGTTTTGGGTGTTCTCACTTACTTTGTAATGTTTGCACTCCTCCTATTGCATTCTCCATATTATATAATACAAAAAACATCAGGAGGGGACCCTTCAAATGACTATGGATATATCGGTTGGTTAATCGTTCCATCTACCAAAATTGTTAATATTAGTTTGGGGTGAACTGGCTCTTTATATTTTTACACAGAACTTTATTATTATGAAACTTATTAAAACACTATAAACCACTGTCACATATATAATCAATTGTGCCAAGTACCAACTAAAACTTATGAAGTGTATGTTGGATACTATGCATCACACTAGATTGCAGGCCAATTAGAAATAAAAGTGGACAGTATGCAGTCCTCTATCTTCTCAGGAGGAGATGGGTTAATATTTCAACACTCTGTAGTATTAGCCTGCCGGGTAAGTGGTATGACTTTCAGATCTCCTTGATGCCTGTTATCTTAGTTCCTATATGGCAGAATTGTCATTTATTTATTGTAATTCCCCATTTATTACACAAAGAGGGCAAGAATTAATGGTTTTGAACATATTAATGCATTACTTGGGTGAAATTCAAATTCTAGTATTTATGGTAAACTGCGTGCTGCATAATGAAATGTGAGAGGGTACTACAAACTGTAAAAAGCTGGTTTCCATTTGAAAGTCACTAAAATCTGAAAAACATTGTAATCTCATTAGGAATATATAGAGAACTCACTTCAACTAATCAACACCACCACACCAGTGGCTTGGTTAAAAACTACTATAAGGTTGTCTGGTTCAGGCCAGGTTCACACCATTTTCTGGACCAGATCTGGAACGCGGTGCTTTGCGGATTGCCAGTTTTACTGCATTTTTTTTAAAGCTTAAAATTGGATTTCAGGTGCGGTCCTGTGCATGTGTATGCATTTTTATGCATGTCCATGCGTTCCAGTGCATTACAGACCAGAGAAAATGAGACGAGCAGTATTTTTTTTGTCTGGTCTGTAACAGACTGCACTGGCGTGAACAGAGCCCAGAAATACTATAGGGATACATTGGGATGCTTTTTTTGGTTCGGGAACAAACTGTTCTGGTCTGGACATGATCCGGACATGGTGTGAAAAAGCCCTCAGGAACAAAATTCTGCTTGACTCTATTAAAAAAAACTTGGGGTTTCCATTTTGTTTTCCTGTGTTCTGATTTGGGTTTCTGGAATTGGGGAGTTTGTTTTTAATAAAGCTGAAATTCAAACAGATTTAGAGCGGAACTCCAGCCAAAAATTAGATAAAACTTTTTTTTTGTTTTTGGGGGGAGTGTTTGTTTTGGTATGAGATGAGTGAGTTAAGGTAAATGGGAAATGAAAAATTCTGTAGCCTCCGTTTCCCTCCAATAGACAGTAAGGGGGAATTAAGCCAATGGAAATGTATGGTATGTATGGAATGTATGAATATTTTGTATAAACAATAAAAAGACATTAAACAAAAAAAACTAGATAAAACTTAATAGCTCATTTAAAGATAAAATAATAAGGCCATTTTTTTGTGCAATATTTAAAGTGCACTAAACTCAGGAGTTAATGCTTAACTATGCATTCAAGTACCTTAACTATAAACAGAAATGTAGTTTGTGTGTGTATCACAGCAAAAATTTTCCCAGCACACTCACCAGCCAGCATGCAACAAAAACCTGCCTAACCGCTACGGTTAAATACAGAGGTTTTAGATACACGTCTTCTGCAGAATATGTGAAAGCCGCACTGCCTCGTTGATGCCCCTCTGTGTAGTGCGGCCCTAACTCTAACCTAGGAGAGTCTCCATCTTGGAGCACATGTAGCAAAAGATACAAAAGATAAAATTGGGTGCAGGTTTGCCAGGAGGCAGCCCAACCTCCTTAAATGCACAGGGACACACAAGGGACCCCACACATCACAGCGGCAGCTGAGACCCCCAGTGTTGTGTTGCTTGTGTGTGTATCACTCGCCTGTAGATCCTCAAATCATCTCTGAATTGGTGGTGACACTGTCCTTCCTTCTGGAGGGTGGCTACTTTTTCCCCCCATGGTCCCTATATGTGTTGTAAAGTAGCCACCTCTCCAAGGTCACTGCCATAATGGACTACAATCTCACGTTTAGCTTACTAACTTGTATTGAGATTGTAGTCCATCACAAGAGCGAACTTGGACTGCGGGCTACTTTACAACATACACAGGGACCATGGGGAAAAAAAGTAGCCACCCTCTAGAAGGGGGGACAGTGTCAGCACCAATTCAGAGATGATTTGAGGATCTAAAGCTGAGTGATACACAAATAAGGTACAGTTTTTTTTAAAGCGGACCTTTACACTCAAAAATCTAAATCTACCAATGCATTCCTCTATGTATGATGATTAATATAGTCTGTATAGTCTGATGTATTAACATAGACCTGTCAGGAGTAAAATGCTGTGATTGTGAAATACTTACACTTGCAGAGCATTCACTTCCTGCTTTGAAAGGGCAAAATGACTCACACTGGGAAATGACTTTAGGCACACTGGGATTGCCTTGTCATCAGCAGAGCATTGCTGCGAAATCTCATCTATAACCTCACGAGTTCTTAGAGAAAGGCATTTTGCTCACATGAGATGATGAGCATGCTCACATGTCCTAGTCACGTGTCTAGTCACATGTGCCAGAAATCCACGAAGTAATAGGAGAGCTAGTAATCTGTCCTTAGTAAACATGGCCACTGTGAGAAGACTGGGGAAGAAAAGAGAAATAAGGTATGCAAAGAATACAAAGCCAGCAATTATCTAGAAGTCTGTGTTTGTAGATTGTCATTACTAAACATTTCTAAAGGTATGTTTATTGTTATTGTAAAGTTATGGGTAAAGGTCCGCATTAATAGTTAAGGTACTTGAATGCATTTTTAAGATTTAACTCCTGAGTTTAGTGTTACTTAAATATTGAGACTGCAAAAGCTGATACCAAGTCAGATTCGGGTACTTACCCTGCTTGTATTTAAAAATACATTAAATGTATGAATAATTATAGAGTTGCATTAATGTATGTCTTTTGTGTGTGCTTAGAGTTCAATTTAAAAAATTACCAATTCATGCAGTGATGTATTCTTTTAAAAAAAAAAACTATACATTTTTACCTACATTTTGAGCTTTCTTTGGGCCACCAGTCCATAATACCATGTACATTAGGACTCAAACTGGGAGAGGGAGGGCCAGCTTTAGTAGCCAAGTCCTACATTAATTCTTGCTGACAAGGAACAAGCTGACAGGAGGATTGAGTGAAATGGTTTTGTCCTTTACTCTCCAGTCATAGGCTGGGGATCAGAGAGTTGACCAGGTGTATTGCTTAGGCCTGGTTCACATATGGGTGGCTTGGGACTGCGCGTACTGATTGCAACGTGGCCCCATTGATTTCAATGGGGTCATGTCAGTGTGACAACCATGGCGAAAGACTCATGCACTTTTTTGTGTGACGAGCGATGCGCATTTTTTTTGCGGCTGCAGATTGCTGGCGGTGTTTGGGGTGCAATTACAAATGAGTGACACCGCAAGCATGGTTTGCGTTTGTGCACGTTTCTGCAATTGCTCGGCGATCGTGCACGAAACTGCTTGCAACGCTGCGTGTTCTCAGATCACTCAGATGTGAACCGGACCTTATGTAGAACTAAACTTTAAAATCAAAACATTGTGAGCAGGCAGGCTTTTTTGCAGGAGGGACATGCCTGTTAGCAATCTTCTTTAGAATGTACACTAAGGTGCGCATGTGCAGCTCGGTGTACTATCTCAGCACACCTCTGTGCCAGAATTAATAAGCATCATTACTCTACCGGCCGACCAAGATTGCTAAAGACCCGACATCCGGAAGTAGTCGGGGGAAAAGATGTCTGTGCAGTCAAGTGAGAGAGGGGAGGTTTAAACTGCAATAGAGAAGATCCAAAAAAGTCCTCTGGCGCTGACGGTGACTCCTACAAGGGGTTGGCCTCAGGGGTGCTGCTCCTCCATGGATCGGAAAGCTTTCAATTATGCAAAAACACACAAACAGAAGAGCGCCCAAACCCTGTGCAGCCTCCAGAACTGATAGTAATACATCCAAACAGTCCAGGCTCACAGACCCCAATCGGTATGACATGGATGCCGGCGGGCTGTAGCGGTTGACACATTTACGGAGCATGCCACCTTCATCAGAACCTAGAGTGGGGAGCTAGCTTGGCCACATATGACTGCAAAAACAGCCAGTCGGATTAGGCTCTCCACTGCTACTGCTATTGAGTGAATAATTATAGCAAATGCCAAACATAACAATATAGTGGCTAAACACTGCAAAAGTACAGCTTAGGGTTATTAATGGATCTATATAATTTTTAAAGTGATGTGTAATATGTTAGCACTATATTAACACAAAATAGTAATAACCCATTGATTGATACATCTTTTGATTTATTTTACTTTGCACTGCATAGCATTCCCAAACCCGTTACTTAGCATGTCTTCCTACATTTTCATTGGAGCTAAAAACTGCCAGTGCATTTACAGTACAAAAAGACATATGCACTTTTTTAGCCATATGCCCCAGCATTATCTGAAATGTGTTGGTTACAGATAATTTCTTCCGTGGCTGGAGGGAGGAGCTGTTGTTGGATGAATATATATTATTTGTCATAGACATGCTTCATTACCTGCTCTAGGTCCACATATCTATGGATCATTATTGCTAAACAATGTGTACAAAAAGAAAAAAAAATACATATCTATCCTTGATTCTCCTTCCTTTAAATATTATTAGAAAAGTGTGTTTTCCTTGAAAATATTTGTACCTTGACTTTAAAAGCACAGATCTGGAAAAAGTCTGGCTCTGGGCTATTGCCCAGATGACCCCTATCATCAGCCACTATTAAGGTTGCTCGTCTGAACTCTGTTTTTTATATTTATCCCCCAGTGGCTTTTTAAACAGGCTGAACAAATTACAATTGATACAACTGGAGATCAGTATAGATAAGATGCTACCACTCTTTGGCTGTCATCTGTTCCTGATCCTCCATGAAGTTGATGTTATATATTAACAGACATCCCAACTCTCCCAGGCGTTCCTGGAGTCTCCCACTATTAGATAGCGGCTCCCTGACAACCGCAAGAGATATATATATATATATATATATGTATACATA
>NW_017306590.1:887484-932028 GCF_000935625.1 Nanorana parkeri
TAATATCATAGCATTTAATTGTTATTAATTATATTATTTGATGGTATTATTAATTAAATTATGTTTTTATTTTATTTGTGATTATTAACTTTATATGCGGCTGCTGTCAAACAACAGAGGTGGACTTGAAGTTCTCCTTCAGGTACTCCTCTGCTGATTGAAATCAGCAGGGAACGGGTGCAATAGCGAGCCTGCTATTGGCTATTGCAATTTGAAATGACCAACAGCAGCCTAGCTATTCGTTCCCCTGCTATCTGTTATTTGCTTGTTTTTTGACGGTGGACGGCAGAAAATCAGAAAAAGCACCTCCCTGAAATGAGAAGGGCACCTCCCTGTAATAAGGTTTTGCAGGTTGGGTTATCTGTATTAAAATGTTACATTGGTGGATCCCACTAATATTATAAATGTGCATGCTTTGTCATTTTTGTAAGAGGAATAATAAGGGTCGTTGAACCACAGGAATCGTGAAACCATACTGTATTTTAGTATACTGTTTTTTAGAACATGTGTTAAGAGCCACCAATAGAGAAGCAGTGGAGCACTGCATCACCACCCCCCATGGATTATTCACTGGCATCTATAAAACTGATAACTTAAGAACAAATAAGGTAAAACTTAAATATTCTGTGACAGTGGGGCATTAGATTAACTAAAGTCTATGCCATCTGCAGTTCTTTTGCAAAAATACATTTACATAACCTACATACTCCTTTTTGCTGTTATCTGGGACCTAAGTGTAAATGTCAAATTCTCTGTGCAAAAGCTGGAAATAACCCAAATGTATTTTGTAAGTTGTTAGTTCTATATGCCATAAAGCACCATGTATTTTTTTCATGGCAAATCATTTTTATAACATTTTGTCCCTTTACAAATGCTCATGTTGCATGTCAGAAGCTTTCACTCTGCAGAATCTGTCACATTCGCTTCCAAGTTTTTGATTGTCTAAATAACACAGTAACCCATCATTCAGTTGTCTAGAACACTGACAGTACAATAACCCATAATTCTTACTGCCACTCAGCGCCTCAAGGTTACCATTTTGTACTTTGCTCTCAAGGAGTGTTCATTTAAATGTTTGAGGGTGAGAATAGGAATATGTTCTGCTGCACCTCAGCTGTCTTTTCTTTATGAATTTGTGCTACACATTTTTGTGGCACTATTGATATTAATCATTAGCTTTGCCTTACACCCCTTTCTCCAACATTTTTGCTCATTACCCTTGGATATTAAATATGATTCATCTCAGGGCGTTGAACTGAACAAAGAAAGTCCATTAGTGTATAATATAATGTCTTTACAGTTGTTTTACTGTTTGCAGCAGAACCCTAAGATTATTATAACTTATAATTTTCCTACATTCTTCAATAATGGATTGGTAAAAAAAAAAAGGAAACACTTAAAACAAGCATAGAAATAATAATACACTTGGTAATATACACATTTTTTTTTTAAAATAGTAAAAGTGATTACTCAGGATGAAAGAAAAACGGGGATTTGACTAGTCACCTTCTCATATGATACTCAGGCTTTATTTTCAGACATCTCTATCTGAGTTGTTCAGTGAACTGGTGCCCTAGAGTATCAGAAAGAGGCAACAGCCTGGGAAATATTGGAGCAGATATTACATGACACTAAACGGGTAAGACCCAAGACCCGCATTTGTCCCTTTGTGACAAAGGTTGATGTCCAGCTGTGAAAGTATGGTATTCCATTGGCTGTCATCAATATACAGTGCCTTGTGAAAGTATTCACTTCCTTGGTTGCTTTTCCTATTTTGTTGCATTACAACCTGGAATTAAAATGGATTTTGGGGGGTTTGTAACATGTGTACCATTTTGTAGGTGCACAGTATTTTTTTGAGACAGAAACAATAATTAAGAGAACAGAAAACAGAAATCTTGAGTGTGAGTGAGTACCCCACAAAACTCAATACTTTCTAGAACCACCATTTGCTGCAATTACACCTGCAAGTCTTTTAGACTATGTCTCTATAAGCTTAGCACATCTAGCCACTGTGATTTTTACCCATTCTTCAAAGCAAAACTGCTCCAGCTCCTTCAAGTTAGTTGCGTTGGTGTACAGCAATCTTCAGGTCATACCGCAGATTTTCAATTGGATTGCAGTCTGTGCTTTGACTTGGCCATTTCAAGACATTTATATTATTCTTTTAAAACGCCTCCATTGTAGCTATAGCAGTATGTTTAGGGTCATTGTCCTGCTGCCAGTCTCAAATGTCTCAAGTCTCTGTGGCAGACCGATACAGGTTTTCTTCAAGAATTGTCCTGTATTTAGTGCCATCCATTTTCCTTGCAATTCAATAAAACATGAATAACACCAATGGGGGGAATAAATGTCACAAGGCACTGTAACATGCTAAGTATATCTATAACATAAGCATTGCCCAAGGGGGGGAATACTGTCACAAGGCACTGTAACATGCTAAGTATATCTATAACATAAGCATAACATAAAAGTGTATACATGTTTTTGTGAATAGCATTATATGCATACATGTTGATGGAATGAATGCGTAGGAAATGTTAAACACTTCCAGTAGGGCATTCAGTAGGAAAGTATTTTCTAGTGGTGTAGTGAATGGGTTAGAACCTCTGCAAGATATTTAGTGCTGCCCCTTCTACTGTCCCAGGGACATCCATTACCCTGATTTCCTGCCTTGGTATGACAAGGATGGGAAGTCAGTGGCAACACAAATGTCTTGACTTAAATGATTTTACTGTTCCTGGGCATTTCTTTAACTGATTTAAATTGCTTGAATACCTAAAAAAAAATCGGACCAACCCTTGAATTGTATAATAATGCAATGTTCCCTCTGAGGGGTTACTTGATTTTCTTTCTTGTATTTTCCCTGACAGAGAAGACTTTCCCTGACTTGTATTTTCCCTGACAGAGAAGAAGTGCCAGGATGTAAGGCATCCTATCTCCTGTTCAAACAAACAAGTATCCTCTAAAGCTGGCCATACACTATGCAAATGTTGGCCTGTTCATTAAGAACTTCACACTGTCGGCACTGTTCCCACCTGAATCCCTCGATCAAAAGATTGAAGGAGCTGGTTAGAAAATGTTTGGCCAAACGTTGTTTGCAGCCAACCAGCTGCAAGTATCGTTTAGGTATTCTGACAGTGGCAGGCAGCCGCTCTCATAATGGAAACAGCGGGAGATTCCTCCATCACCACTGCTTAGCGTTCATAGTATATTTAGTGTATGGCCAGCTTGATGGTTCTTTATGACTTTGGCTGTATGTTTTGGGTCATTGTCCTACTGCCGAATGAATTAGTGAACGATTCGGGACCCATCAGATGCCTCCCTGTTGCTATTGCATTGTGGATAGGTATCTGCCTGTACCTTTCAGCATTGAGGAGACCAATAATTCTGACCAAATCCCCAACTGCAGAAATGCAGCACCAAACTTGCAGGAAACCTCCACCATGCCTCACTGTTGCCTTCAGACACTTATCCTTGTATCGCACTCTAGGTCTCTTTTGGACAAACAAACTGCCTTCTGTTACAGCTAAATACTTCATATTTTGACTGATCAGTCCAGAGGACCTGCTGCTACATTTTATTGCATTTTCCAGCATAGGCAAGATGTTTGCCTTGTTTCCACATTAGCAATATGGCTTTTTAGTTGGAAGTCTTCCTTGCCAAGACTTCTCTGTGTTGCTTCTCTGTGTTGCAAGTCTCAGCTGATGGTGCTTCTGGCTGTGCAGAGAATTCAGCATGATTTGCCTTTCATCTGCTGCACTAAGTTGCCTTGGTTGGCCACTTTATTTTCAATCTTCAGCATCTGGTTTTTTTATGCTTCTGCAAAAGAGCTTGACAGCACATTTGAAAATGTGTCTTCTTTGAAATTTATGCCTGTGAGAGACCTTGTTGATGTAGTAAGACCGCCCTTTGCCTTGTTGTTGCTGTACGATTGTTATTGTGTAATAAGAGTCTCACAGACATTTATAAACACCAGTACAAACAATATTAAGAAATTAAATTTCCTCCATTACAGATGCTTTTCTAAACACAAAATATAGACACAGAGCTAACACATTATTTGAGCCAAAATAACTTTGTTAAAATTGTTGTGACTAAGGATCCAGCAACTAATGAAACAATAAACGTGCACAGGGGTCAGGAGTATGTAATGTATTGAGTGTAAGGGTCTGGAGTATGAAATGTGCAACATAGTGAATATAGTGTAGTGCTCAGGAGTGCATATTGCACGTGGTGCATGTGTCAGGATTGGAGGGAGTCAGGTGTGTGTAATGCACAGAGTGCAGGGTTCAGGGGTCAGGAGTGTGTGCTGGAGTCAGGACTGTGTGACACACTGGGTGCAAGGGTCAGGAGCGTGTAATGCACGGAGTGCAGGGGTCAAGAGAGTGTAATGTACACCATGCAGGGGTCAGTAGTGTGTAATGCACAAAGTGCATTTTTTTCATATCTCTATAGGTTGAACTCGATGGACTTGTGTCTTTTTTCAACCTGAATAACTATGTAACTAAGTGCAGGGGTCAGAAGAGTGTAGTGTAAGGAGTTCTGGAGTCAGGAGTTTGGATCGCACAGGGTTCAGGGGTCAGAAGTGTGTAATGCATGGAGTGCAGGGGTCAGTAGAGTGTATTGCATAGAGTGTAGAGGGTAAAAACTCTGTGGAGACACACAGTTTATTAGCACACACAAGGGGGGCTTCATAGGATCCTGCAAGTGTAAAAAGCCTAAAACAGGATCAGGGCCAGTCCTCACGGGATCTGCTGATTCTGCAGGAAACTAAAACTTTAAAACATCAAAGAGCCGCATGCATTGTAAGTGATTTAGTCAGATGTGGTGCCCCTGCCTCCCACTATATAATTATTTGTAATTTGTTAATCGTACAAATCATATCTAGAAAATCTAACTGCTGTATGGCCAGCTTAAAATATATCTAAAGCTAAATGTGGTTTTATAGAAAACAACACACTAAATAAAAATGTTCTGTTTTTGTTGCATACCTAATTTTAGACTCAGTGATATTATCACAGGGTCTCTGTGCTTCTCTGAGTAAAGCAGGCAGATCATGGAGTACCAGATTCCTAGAAGCATTACTACAACACCCTACTTCAATATCCACTAATGCAAGCAGTGACTTGACTTTAGGGAGGAGTTATGCAAAGATTAAAATGCCTTTATAGGTGTATGTCAGTCTGGAGCAGTGGGAGTTTCTAGGCAGATTTCCCCATATCATTCAGACCATGCAGGATAAGTACATCAGAATTTGTACTCTGAGAAACTAACACCTGCCTTACAGGAACTTAGTTAGCTGCTTCCTAAATAGTACACACCAAACATCAATGTTGCTTCCAAAAATGAAAGGACAGTTCTAGAGTGCTGACCTTAAAACCAAAATTTCAAATAAAAAGCCATATGTGAAACTGGCAAATGGAAAGAAAGGGTTAAAATGTACAAAAGAACATAGTCATTAAATAAACAGTGATTGGAAAAAAGTATTATGGATGAATGAGTCTAAAGTTGAAGGGTTGCATCACTGAGTAAAACATATTTGAGACTGCTGCAGGAGTGCCTGATACCTTCTTTCAAAAATCGTGGAGGCAATTTATTGGTATGGAGCTGCTCTGCTGCTGGTATCAGGCAGCATGACAATGGTCCAAAGCATACTAATAATGCTAAGCAAGATGTCGTTTGAAATTTCACCTTCAAACACTGACAGCTAGTACGTCAAAGGCCTACAAGGCTGCTACTATAGGATTATTTCACGAATGTAAAGAATTTCTTAATATAACAGTTATAAGAAATGAGAATTCCAAAGTATGATTTCAAATTTTGAACATTAGTGTTTGTTCTTATTTGTGTGTATGTTGTATAGTGTTGTACAGTATATGTAAACCCAAGTGCAATGTAATGTATTGCAGCATACCAGTCTCTAGATGTGGTGGCTTTATTTGTTTTCTTTTTTTTCCTTTATCTTCATCTGGTGATCCATCTAGTAACAAACTTCCTGTTCTAGTGTGACAAAACTCTCCCTCTGTTCTATATCTATGGAGAAGCAGTATTAGTCCTCATAGAACAAGCTTTCAATGGTGTATTCAACAGACCAAAAGGGAACAAATAATAGAAGTTAATTTTTAGTGTGTACACACTTCAATTACATCCAGTGCTATAAGCAAGAAAATCAGGCAATGCATAGGGGTTTATATAAAATGTTGAAAAAGCCCTGTGACGATGTGATGTATAGAAACTATGTATATGTTTACAAAGCATACTAGAGATAAATTCTTTAAATCAATTCTGCTAATTTGCCTAATCCAATACCATGTGATTTTATCACGTTTGCAGTTTTTATTTCTGTGGTGTTCACCCTATCTTTTGAATTAATCACCCCAGCCAGGCTTCATTGCCAAGTATTTGACCTCCTTTGCAGCAGCAAAGCTTGCTCAGAAATACCACTTTACCATGTTGATTGGTCAATGAAGCAACAGTAGTGCACTTTTGAGATTTTCTCTTTGCTCAGTCTGCTGTATCCTGCTGTCAGCATATATTTACTGTCAGTACTTCACCAGAGCCTGATTGGATCATAGTGCAGCCTCTCAGTCTCCCAGCTTGTAAACCTGTTATGCAGTGGATTTCAAGAAGCTGTTATTAAAACATAATTAAAAACTCTTTAAAAATGTGTATTTTCCACATTTGTATGCTTTTGTACTAAAATTATTTTTTTAATTCATTTAAATAATTACTTTTTTTTATTTGCAATGTTGTGCACACCTCATCAGAATGTTCACTTGTGCATGTTTGTATAGAATGATGTGCAGTCATGCCTCAGGACGACACACTGGCCATTCTTTAGTTGTAGCTGCTGTCAACCAGGGTGGGCAACACCAAGGTAGCTCCTCCAACTGATATTGGATGCATCTTTGCCTTGTGTGCTGGCACATCCAGCTGTGCATAGAAGTGTGCATTTTGGCTGAGAAGGCTTCTGCTGGATCAAACAGGCCATACAAATGCATCTTTATCACCTTATTAAAGAAAGTACCTAGGGCCAGTTTTTTGAAATTCTTGGTAACAGCCTTGAACTGTGCAGAAGAAAAACGTTTTATTAATGTGAAGGTTTAAGTACATTTTAAGACAAACACTAGACGCATTTACATATACATTTAATGACTTTAATTAATACAAAACTGCATTTTCTGGTGTTATTTTATATGCCTGGAGTTCACTCTTTATATCTATAATAACTATACAGATTACAAATATAGATTGGCAGCAGGGTAGGATTCCGACACACAACCAGAAAATATGTGCAAAAGAAAGAATTATTTTTTTTGCAGGATAAAGGCTGACATACCATATACAGTATGCCATCATGGTCTTACCATGCATCATAAGTCATAAGTTAACTTATTAAAAGCTATTAGTCTGCTGAAATTAACACCATCCAGGTTGTGGCATTTGTCCAGTCCTTATTCTAATGATGTGGTACAAATTCTAGTTTACAAACTTCTATGTAAAGATCCCGAGTTCATTTTAAGATTATATGCAATTGGCAGTACAGTTTTGGGAATAGGTTTTTCCATGAATAAATGCCCTCAAGGCTGGTTAGCTTTCGACCCAAGTGAATATGTTTTGCCCTTTTCCTTAATAGTAAAAATTAACTTGTAAAACTTTTATGACATTGGAATGGTTGAGCTATGAAGTATTCTCAGTTCTCCATTAATCAAGGAATGAACATCCATGCTGCCTGTAGGGAAGTCAGGATTACTGGATAGCTACAATAGTTACATTTTTAAGCTTTAAGAAGTGTTTGAGAGAATGGGTTTGATCAGAGGAGGATCTGCTTTTCTGTTCATGGCAATTGCCTTACTAATATATTTCATGGAACAAATATACAGTATATCTGAATAAATAAGTTTTATTACTAACCTTAGTATGCCATTCCAGAAATCTGCCTAAATTGTGGAATTTCGCAAAGAAATCCAAGATATTTTCCACACCACATATAATTTAATATATTTTAAGAAAAAACTAATTAAAAGCATTTGGAATATTTTTGAATTAAAACAGCAGATATAGCAAAATAATTGTTTTAATAACTAGAGTTTTTCCTACTAAATTTAGTCCAAAATGTTTCCAGCCTATAAGAGGTTCAGGACATTTTAAAAAATAGGCTAAGTATTCCAAATCAAATAGTTTAGATCGTTCTAAAGAGACTTTTTCTCTCGGGTAAACCCAATTGTCTTTTTGCAATCTTCTGGATAAATATTTCCTAGTTTAGTTTAAACCTGTTTTATAGGTTATAAGAAGCATCATTACAAATTTCTGGAGGATGATGTTAAGGGCAGCACATGTTTTGAGGTCCATTGCAAAGTGAACAGAATTAAACTGGCCATACACCTTACAATTATCTGCAGATTCTCTGTGGTCAGATGGAAAAGGTGCAACAGATTCCTCATCTACACTTAACTGTGTGGATGGAGTAATCTCCAGCTGAGCCAATCTGTTGCACTTTTTCTATCTGACCACAGAAAATCTGCAGATAATTGTAAGGTGTATGGGCACCTTTACAAGGACTGGACAATATTGGTAGCATATCATATGCATGTGTCAACGGTTTAAACCTCTGATTATTAAGAGCAATACCACTGATTTTCCTTTTTGAGTTGGATTTCTGAAACAATATTTCTACGTGTAACATAAGTGATTTGGAATTATTTTTAATCTGGTACAGGGGTTCTCATATAAAGCCTGTTTATTAAACAAAAATCTTGGCAAAATAAATGTTTTTAGCAGGGTGACTTCATGGCATCATGTCATCCACTGAGCCACTGACACTGCTTAGAAGGGAGTATTGATTTATAGTCCTAAGCAGAAACATCTTTGCATACATTTTGAAATATACCTTAAACATTTTTCTATTTGGAAGTAGGAAACACAGGAGCACTAAATGCGGAAGTGCCGTGGGCCACCTACCCAGCTGCACATAAAAAAGGGACAAGATGCTTGTGTTGACATCACTTGAACCTGAGCCCATCCCTTCCACCATCCAATGTTAAAAAAAAAACAAAAAAAAAACAGGCAGGTGGAGTGTTTATTCAGGTGGAGTGGACCTACATGCACATTCTCCCACATTTACCTTTGTGCATTCAATTAGCGTGGGCACAAGCTGCTGCTCTGCGCTATTTCTTAATGGCACCCGAAGGCACCTTGTCATCACATGTGCATTGCCATGCATTGTAGTGGGGTGTGATTTAAAAAAGATTCATGTACATCTTTGCGTGTGGTACGGAAGCCAAATTAATTGGCTTCCGTACCACAACGCACCTTAGACATACCTGTGATGTCGTAATGCAGATGTGTAAATGGGGGTTTAGCAATTTATGTTAAAAAAAGGCCTAAAATTCTAAAATTCTGTCTGGAATTTAGGGCTAGGGCTTAGAGCTAGAAAACCCCATTCTTTAAAACGTCTTTAGATTCTAAAACAGCATTTTGATTTTTGAGGTGTGCAATGATTAATTTTGTTCTGTATCAAAATTTATTCGATGAAACATTTTTTAATTAGGTTGCTAGTGTTTCCCCTAAAAATAGTATTCAGACTGACAGTTTTAGTTTCAAAAGATTTTTAAAAGGTTTAGTTTCAGTTAAACTTTCAGAAAATAATGGTTATGTTTCCAGGATTACCTTGTGAAGGGGAGTTACTAGCAGAAGTAACAGTAGCTATCATCCATCATGTTTTGAGCAGGGTTAAATTTTTAGTCTAAGTACATATTTAAATAAGTATATGTAAACCCTAGTGATGATCTTTTTTTTTTATTCGCTCCCATTTGGTCTACTAAATGTACTATTGAAAGTGTTTTGTTATATTTATTCAGGTGCAAAAACTACCTGTTGATTGTGTCAGAATTTATTGCTAACCTGTGTCAAGTGCTCTCTTTCTGTGTTATCTTAAGAGTTATCCGCCCTCCCAGTCCTTGGTAATACAGAATGCCTTAAAGGTGGGTCTAAATAGTTTAGCGTGATAACCTGGAATGTAAGATTCCGTGAGACTTACTTAATAAGAAATGGTTACACTTTTCGTAGGCTCAGATGTATTGGATCAGTTTGTTAATCTTTGTTCATGTTTTAAAATAAATAGCTGCACTATTTTGGGGGGAACTTGCTTGGCAATCCCTGCCATGAGCACTTGTGTATTTTTATAGGCTTATGATCTGTAACATATTATATACTGTAAAAGGTACACATCCACATATACAGTATCTATCTATCTATCTATCTATCTATCTATCTATCTATCTATCTATCTATCTATCTATCTATCTACACCCATCTTATATTGTAAAATGATGCACAGACTGTTGGTACTATATTAATTCCTGTATAATAATCCTTGACAACATGTGTACAACATGAAAACTTTTCTTTCGTTTGAAATGAGACACTTCAGCAATTACAGTGTTGACTATTGACATTTACCACTTGAGATCTTGTCTCAGAAGTTTGTTGTGATACAATAGCCAGCAGCCAAAACAAAAATGGTTTGTTGCGTGGAGATGTAAATCAGAAAATTATCCCCAAAAGCCATGGCACCATTGTGCTAACATCACATTCAGGACTCTTCCACTCAGACAAGTCTTTGCCGAGGCTGGTGTTTTTTTGGGATCTTCAGATTATAGAATATCTCACTACTT
This sequence comes from Nanorana parkeri, assembly GCF_000935625.1. NCBI lineage: Eukaryota > Metazoa > Chordata > Amphibia > Anura > Dicroglossidae > Nanorana > Nanorana parkeri. The sequence continues at coordinate 898,164 of NW_017306590.1, forward strand.
TGCATTTTCTTGCATGCAATAGTTTTAAGGGCAAAAGCAGCATTGTATTAGGAAATCAATTTGTAGTACGTGACATATCAGTCAGTATGTTTATGGAAGAACTATATATGGTACTTATCAAGAAAATACACAGGCAAAATGTTGTCCCTTATTTTTTTACTATGGAAACTAAGTGCAATATTTACCAATGCACCTTTTTTTGTTTTTTAATATCCTAAGAAACCCCAACATTAAAATCTAGGCTTGGTTTTTATTTTTTGATGGGTTTTTACACAGTGTTCCAGTGCTACTCCATCCTTTTAATACTGGAGTTAGCATTTTATTTTGTTTTCAACTACCTGTATACTATTCTTACATTCATATTCTATCTTTCATGTTAACAGTACAGCACTGCATTAGCACTAATCACTGGTGTCATCATTGCATATTATGTATTTATTTTCCTGGAATATATATATTTGACTTCAGATCAAGAGCTGAAAACCTTAAGGATTCCCCGCTCTCACTTTTTTTTTTTAAACTTTACCTCTAACTGCCTTATTATATTTTCTGTTCTGCGCTTAGCTATGCATTTCAGACCCACTGACAGTATAATTGACCTAAAAGTTCTTGATTTCATCTTAATGCACTGTTCAGAATGTACATCAACTACCCCAAAAAACTAATTTCTGTCTACATTTCACTTGAATTCCATTTTAAAGAAAGCATTTATTTTTTTCTCTCCTTTCTTTTTTGTCATCATTATTTCCCTGTGAATAGCCTTGGTATCTTGAGAGATGGAGTTAGACTTACACCGTATGCAATTGTACTTCCTTTATTAACTTTGTCTCATTATACATGATAAACACACATTAGTGAGATTCACTGCATGTTTTAGAGAATGAATGGGGGATTTTTTTAAACTGTTTCTGACACTCTGTAACCTGGGGGGTTTAATGGCATTCTTTCTTTTGATTCAATAATTTATCTGTCAGAAAGAAAAGGGGGGTAGGAATACCATAGAAGCTGCCAGGTTGACATACTCATTTCGTAAGGAATGAGATGCTGTGAAATAGTCTTTAACATACACTTGCTTTTCTCTTTCTTTTTTATTCCCTGAAAGAAAATGTTTCTACTGTATCTCTTTCTTTTAAGAACAAAAACAATTTAGCTGACATTTTAACCTAACCATGAACTGAACATGTAGATACTACAACAAATATGCAGATTAAAGGAACAAAATATTATATATTTTGTAATTACGTTCCTTTGCAGCATTTTGAAGGAGGCTTTTTGATAAAATGTTGAATCCAATATATGCGCCATATATTGAAAGCTGATCGATTCATATCCTGGGCTTCCAATGCTTCTACAGCATGCTCCTGTGAAGCGAACATAAAGAGAATGGTTCTGCATTCTGTGAACATCAGGAGTGTAGTGATGTCACACTCTGTCTAGTGCCTTCCTGTAGCAATAGATCACTCATATAGTAATCACTCCTATAGTAATCTATTGCTGGCTGATTGCAGCCAGCAATAGATCACTAGTAGAAGGGATCTGCTGTTGCACAGCTGCCTAACTCCACTGACCAGATCCAGACCCCCCCATGAAGAAAAAAAGAAAATATATCCCTCCCCAGGTCGCATCAATAATGTCAGATGATCCAGATGATAATTACGCTCACTGTGCAAATGCATCAAAAGCTCACATGAAGCACATAACTTCAATATCATTCAAATTTTTAGCGATCCCAAATGTGTTAATATCTAAATGTTCTTATAACTGTTCAAGTAAAGCTTTTCCCCCTCAATACAATGTTGCTTTGAAAGAGGAATAAAACCCTCCTAAAGTAAAGACCCTAGCTGCAGTTGAGGGGGGTGGGTAAAGGCTCCAAGGTCCGGTCTGAGCAAGCCATCTCTGAGGATCAGGTGAGTATAACATTTTTATTTTCCTCCCTAGACACAAAGGAGCACTTAAGCCTGGCAGTGCAGGGGTTGCCAGACTGCAAGGGATAATAATAGTTTTCCCCGGAGTTCTTATTAAGGTAAATTGAGTAAAATGTCACAGTTGCAACATGAATCCAAACTTAACCCTTAGCCCAATGCTTAGAACGAACTCCTAATACTATGGGGGTCTATTTATAAATGTCTTCACCCAAGTTTCACACAGCTTTTCATCCAAGGTTTATATATTTTTTCTAACTGGATTAAATTTGAAAAATGTGTGACCCTAAAACAGAAGCCCCTAAACGCTAACATTTATAAACTACATAAATAACTGAGACTGTGCATCAAAATACAAGGGTTGTTTATTCATTAACACCTCCTACTTAAATATACCTCATTACATATTTAAAAAAGCTTAACTGCAAAGAAAAATAAAAAATATACTTACCTTACATCCTAGCCTTTTCCCATGGTGCCTAGGCATGAAAATGTGGGATCTTCAGCATTCCCAGGATCTTAAACAAGATTTAAAATACAAGTGAGATAGATATATGTTCAGTGTCTAATTCCCAGAATCTTGCTGGAAGACCTGTAATGTCACCTTAACCTAGGTGCCCATGAGGAAAGTTGGATTGTAAGGTAGGAGTATGTTTTAATTTTTCTCCTATAGTGTTTTTTTTAAACATTTATAGGTGTGAGGGATTTGCTTTAACTATTAACAGTTAACTTTAAAGTATGGTTGTGCTCATATGTTTACATATTGTTGCAGGATTTGTAAGATGAGGACCATTCTTTCAAGAAAAATTAGTGATCAGACCAATTGTATTTCTTTATTTTTATGTGATTCATATTAAACTGTTAGGCATCACAAAATAGATGATACATTAAATAATAATAATTATTAAATAATAAATTCATCCTGTAAAAAATGTGCATACCCCTAGTTCTTAATATCGTATATTGCCCCCTTTAGCATCAATTATGATTTGCAGTATTTTGTGACAGTGGAGAATGAGGCCTTAATGATAAGTGGCTTAATGATATACAGTAGAATCACAGCTGCCACAAGGGTGACCAGCATATACCTTTCACCTTAGCAGCTGCATATCACTACTCCTAGGCCTTGCCTGCTCCCACTGAACAAAATGATATTCAAGAAAAAAGGGTCCATGCTACTCATTTATCAATCATAGGTCTATTAACACCTCAAGAGGCACAATAATTTACACATCAATGTAAAAACATTGATGCTTTTTGCATGTTGATTCACATGTTGAAATCATGAGCTTATGATGGCCACCCCAAAACCTCCAAATCCTTTTTAGACCGTTGACACCAGAACTCATTAATATAATCTGGTAACAACTCAATGTTTTTGATGATCCCTCATTTTTAGTCCCTGTGACAACAATCACAAGGAAAAATAGAAAGATAGTGAATTGAAAACTTGACTGTATATACACTTTAACTATCGGCCCTTATCCTAATCTTTAACATTAACTTAGACCTGCATTTCTCAACCCGGTTGCTGTCTGGCTTCCTAAGGGGGTGACATGACACAGCATCATTCTTTCCATTGTGTAGGAGGGCTGAGGGGGACTCTGCTGTGAATTGGGGGGGGCTCAGGGTGACAACTGTTTTGCACTTACCCTCTTCTACCAACTGCATCTACTGATTCTGTATACTAATTGATTATTGCACCAATAACAGTAGCAACTGTTGGGACTCATCGCGGTCCCAGATTACTATATGGATTGTACAGAAATCCAACCCTACATAGCGCCTTAGTGGAGTTCCAAGCAGGGAATCCCTTGTTGTTTGGTATAAGAGCAACAATGGATGTTTGCACATGTATTTGTATAAGGATATGTAAAGGTGCACGAAACAGGAGTGAGATACCAGGCCCAAATATCCATATTTTTTCACAAACAGCTGATGATCACAAAACACATTCCCCAACTCTGTAGTACCAAGGACTGAGAAAAAAAAACAAACAACTCATAGAATGTCTTATGCATCACCACAGCCTTTGGCACTCCCATAGGAAGACCCCCTGTGAGGAGGACAGAGATCTATTCAAATGTTTAGGCCTCACACACCTATCCCCCAGCCAGTTAATGAACAATAGGTGGCAGAAGCTTCTCCAAACACTGCAATGGCATCAACAACATTTTATAAATACAATACAAAGTCATTTTTAAAATATGTATGTGCGTATATGCGTGCGTACGCGCAGAAATACGCTACCCGGGCGCATCTCGGTTCTATTCTGTTTTTGCGCATTTTTACGCTACGCAAATATACGGTTCTATACGCAGCTATGTGTATGGAGCCATTTATTTGCATATGCTGCATATGGTACAACACGTGTACGCGCATACACGTACATATATGCGCGGCAGTGTGAATGAGTCCTTACACTGTTACAGTTTATGTCAGGATACCGTGCACGGGTGTCCCTACACAGCATGCATGTATCTATACGGGAGGACCAAATACGTGACCTCACCAGATAATGCTTATGAACTTATAGTTTAATAGACATACCAAAATCATAAACATAGGCAACCCCACCAACACCCACCAGTAACATAAAATAGCCAAACTAAATACAAATAGCAAAATCACAGACAGACAATAACAGGGCTAGTGAACCTGGGGAGCTACAGATCAGGAGACCTCAGGGGAAGCAGTCAGGGGTCAGAGTCCAAGGAGGTAACAGGGTACAGGTAACAGGGTACAGGCAACAGGATTCAGGCAACAGGATACAGGTTAGGGCGACAATACTGAGGCACCAGCCTCACTGTGGGAAGGGGCTAAATACCCTCAAAGGCCAGCACCAGGTGGAGACTAATTGCCGACAGCTGGGAGGTGCCCGCAGGTGAGCACCAGATTTGCAGGTTCCAGCACCAGCCAGTGGTGGTCTGGTACCTGACAGTCCCTGGCTGCCTGGAGACACCTGCAGGTGAGCAGGACCAGGTTCCAGCGCCACCTGGAGGTGCTCTGGTCCCTGACAGTTTAGCAATACAGCCTGCTCTCATCTCTGCCCTTAGCCTGTGGTTGGACAGTATTGTAGCAGGAACTGACTGATAAGGTTAGCTTTTTCCTTCTGTAAGCATGTTCCTTGTTAGCACATTTGCATTCCTCTCACCCTCTCCCGGTCTGAATGCTTCTGCACAGAGGATTACAAGAAGTTGAAATCAAGTCAAATTCAGATGTAAATACCACTTGCATTTAAAATACATTTAATGTTTTTTTAATACGTAACTGCATCTATTGGTGTTTTCTTTAATATTTGCCTGAAGTTCAGCTGTAAGACCTTGGAAGTTAAGGTAAATACTATTTTCCTACCCACAATATACAGTACACAGGACTGCACGGGCAAGCAATGCACTCATCATTGACAGGAAAGCTTGTGTTTCTTCCTCAAATATAATAGAGCTGCAGAAGTCCACTTGACGCCTGAGTTAAACAGCCAGTGAGTGATTCTTGCATTTCAAAGGCACAATGCTCTTTCCTTGGAGAGAGGCAGGAGGGGGAAGAGAACCAAAGGCTGTTGGAAACCTTTTAATTAGTACTAATTACCTCAGAAGAACACATTGGGGGCGTAGATAGGATTTGTGTCAGGGAACGAGGAGATCAAAGATTGCGTTGTTAGCATTTTAATCTGTTGGCTGTAAAAATAAGGATGAGCTGATAATAGGGCCCGAGAGAAAGTAAAAGTTCTACCACAGACCATTGTTTTTCCTTAGGCTACTTTAATGTTCTTTTATTTTCTATTATGTTAACAGACAAAATATTTCTTTATTTTTATATCCGTTTTATGTGAATGCAAATTTTCCAGCAAAACTATACTGAAATTTACATTTCCTTAGGGTGAAAATGCACCATTTTCACAAACTTGAACAGGGCTCATCCTTGTTCTGGTCAGCTAAATCAGATCCTTCTGTAAGCACATTATTATTATTATTATACAGGATTTATATAGCGCCAACAGTTTGTGCAGCGCTTTACAATATAGGGCAGACATTACAATCACAATACAATTCAAGACAAGATGGTAAGGAGGGCCCTGCCCCTGAGGGCTTACAATCTAAAAGAGAGAGGGAAGTGATACATGAGGAGGGTACATTATAAGCAGAGGCAGTAAAGGGTCTAACCATCGAAGAGGTATATATGGCAACCAATTGTCTGTGCATAAAGGTGGCCTACACAATCAGATCTTTTGTTTTTGAATAAATGTCTGACAGCTTCTAACCTGCCTGCTGATCTCTAAGCTATCAAAGTCACAAATGTTTCTCAGATGGACTTGTTTGCGCATTATAACAGTCATACCGTGTCCTTTGTGCACCAGAAAAGATCCAGTAAAAAAAAAAAGTGGCCACGTTGTATGGTGTAGGTCAAACCAATCAGGGCTAATTTAAACTAACCTAATGAGTGGTATCAGTGTGCTTCAATAAAGTTATTACCAAAAATTGTTCGAATCACATACTCATTACAGCAATAGTTGTGTAAATAGAAACAACTTAAAATATTTTCAGTTCTAGACAGATTTTATTTAAGGATGTTTATTATCAACAAGCGCTATATCACTGACACTCTCAGCAATTTAAGCTTGTCTTGTTGATTGGGTGACGTCAGTAGAAGCGGTGTAATGCTGCAGTCATGTAAAAGGCAAATGTCACACACAGTGTTCGCCTGGTAGAGGTGCAGATATACTGGGAGCATAACATCACAAGCTCTGGAGAGCAGTGCATGCATGGAAGTTAGGGGCTTCCCCATAGAAGCAGGGTGTAAAAGTAGGGATAATGTGTTGTAAATTTGCAGTGTACTAGATCAGTCAAGTTGCAGATGGCATATTTCCTCCTCTTCTCCTTGTACTCAAGCGATGGACCTGTCACGATGAAGTGTTATGGTGGGATCAGAGACTGACATTTAAACTAGAGACTTGAATCTGTCACTTGAACAGTGTGCCTTGCAGCAGACCTGCACTTATGAAATACAGTCACTAAGCAGCCAAAATGTCATAGTAAGGTATTGCTAGTGCTTCTCCAGTGACTTTTTAAAATATTTTTTGAATGAAGGCAATAACTGCATTAAGGTTTATGTTACCGTGTCTGCGGTGTGCTTTTTGTAAAAGGGGCACTGATAGTTCTGGAGAATTTGCACTGTATTTATTGGCCAGCTCAAAGTTTGTGGATATGACCAAGAGATAAAAGAGGTATTCATTTTTTCATGGCGGCTTGACATTAAAAACGTCTTTTCTTGATCACACATCACAAGACACAGGGAGTTAATTCATAGAACACTGGGAGGTTCAAAAGCAGTCCAAAGAGGAGCGAGCAACACAGCAAACAATGGCTAACATGTCCAAGCAATAACAAACTCAACGGGGCAGAACTAGATCAGAGAACTAGGAAACAGAGGAACACCCAATAATTACAAGGCTGCCTGAAAGACCTTCCGGCAAAACTTTCATCCGTCCAAGCCTGAAGATCCACCTGGTGGAAAAGTGTGCACCAAGGACCAGGTGGCAGACTTACACATCTGGGAGAGAGAAAGTTGGTGCTAAAAAGCTCAATAAGTACTATCACTTTTAGTGATCTGCCCGGAAACAGAGGAACTTTCCCCATTCAGCTTATAGGCCTGCATGATGGTCTGGCAAATCCATCTAGCAATGTTAGAGAGGGAAGCTGATTGTCCCATATGGGGACTCTTAGGGATAACAAACAGGGAGTTAAACTTGAGCATAGCAGAAGATGCAGAAAGGTAAATTCTGACCACCCAAACTTGGAGCAGGGCACAAGAATGGTAACACAATATCCTGGGTAATGTGGAAGACAGAGACCACCTTTAGGAGAAAGAAGGCCTTAGGCCTCAGCCCAACCTTTTCCTTATGCATGATAAGAATCTGAAAGGACTTCTTGCACATCAAGACCGCTAATTCAGAAATATGCCTAGCAGCAGTGATGGCTACTAGGAAGGCCACCTTGTATCTGTGCCCTTTTCTGTTGTGACTGTGACCCTGTTGCTCCAATTGATTGCTGGCCTTTTTCCTAACCCCTGTTCCCACTCTGCCCTGGGGGCCTGTGATTTCTCAAATTTCTCAATTACGGCCATCTGCTTAGCCCCACCATCTTGCTGTATCCACATGGATTAATCTGTGGAGCCGCACAACCTCTACCCATGGAAAATGGGAGCCCTTGTGTCAGGACCCACCACTTTTCCCTGTTTCATGCCAGTAGTGGCACTTAGCCTCCTTGAGGTGTGGATAGTCCAGCAAATTTGTGGAAATAATTTGGGGGAAAACCAGATTTATTAAACAATTTTCACATATAAGTCACTCCCACTCCTAAATAATAAATGAGTTTGCCCTCAATTAAGCCCTCTCAGACTCCACCGGAGTCTTCCCCAAAACATAATTATAGCCCAGTTGCGCCCAATCGTACAGCTGAGCCCTAACCACCCTCATCTGCCCGTGGGGAGGTTTTACTGCCACAGTTACAGAACTCTGCTGTGTGATCAGAGGTAGTTTGCATTTAATCCCTGGGAGGGTATAAAATCCACCTTGCAAGGTGCCCTGATCAACCATCATAAACAAAGTAGAGTCTACTCCTCCTCCTCTCCTTAGGTCAAGGCCCTTCTAACCAAAGTGCAGATTCCCCTTGTTTTTTGCCATCTTAAGCCTAAAGGCCCTGTCATAATCTAACCCCAATTCCTCCCCAATTCACTTATCAATTCATAATTTATTAGGTTCATACATGCTCCGGGAAGCTTCAAGAACTCCAGGAAATTTGCTATTAACCTTTGCAGTGGGGCTACCCCGCACTGCAAGGGTTAAGTGCTCGTTTGTGTCTAGGTTAGAAAAAAAATGTCTCACCCGAAGCTCATTCCAATGTTGCAGGGAGGCAGAGAAAGGCTGGAGGGAGCTCTGTGACAGCTGGCTGGCTGGGAGCTTCGGGTAAGTATAATTTTGTTATATTAGCACCTAAACACAAAGGAGCACTTAACCATTGCAGTATGGGGGTAGCCCCAGTGCAAGGGTTAATAAAATAAAAAATCCTGGAGTTGTTGTTCTATATACTCAACTCAACATTCCCTGCTGTGGTTGAAAAAATGAAGGGCATCCTGCCCTCGCAGCCGTCTCCCACTCAGGCAACTCCCCCCAGACCCCAAAAACAAATATTGGCTATGTGGCCAGTTAGCTGCATACCATTTTGGGGGAAGTGTGCACCTCTACATGCCCACCCCAGAATCAAATGTGCTTCCCACATGGTGTGAACTATGTACAGGGACAGTAGAGGATGAATGAGAAGTTAGTTGTGCTTGCTTATCTCTCCTTGTAGCCATTTTCTTATTGATTGCTTTGACCAATCTTCAATGCCTCTTGGCTGGAGGCTTGTCTGCCCACTCAGGAATTCCCACCTTCTTGTTCTGCTCCACCATCTCAGCAGTGTCTCCCCTCTTCCTTGACAATTAATAAATGAAAGGAAGTATGTGCTTGCACCCTTGCCTGTTGAAACATTGGCCCCACTTCCTTTTTTGTGTGCTTTTATTGGCGAGGTGCAGCAAGAAACCTTTTATCTGCGTATGCAAAACAAACAGCAGCATTAGGCATTTTAAAATCTATAAAGTTGCTTTTGGCCTTTGCAACTCTCAGGATATCCAGGAATCCTAAAAATGAAATTGAGCACACTGATCTCTCACCTTTCATTAACATATTACACACACAAGCTGCTTCTTAGTAAGTATAGATAATTTGCCTATATATATTCAGTGTAATGATCATCTAAACAAGGATATTGTGACATCCTGTCTGTATCAGGAAACCATAGCTCATAAGTCACAAGAAAAATTGCTTTAGGAGTCTTCATGGAATACTAGAGACGGTTGAGCAATTAAATTTAGCAGTGTCTAAACAAAACTGATAGTATCTTCCTTAAATGAGAACTAAAGCCAAACCTTTTTTTTTTCTTTTTTGCTTTAGTCCTTCTTTGGGTCACAGGAGTACATTTACTAATGCACTCCTGTGATCCAAAGAAGTCAGCATATAGTGGGGAGAGCCGCGCTACAGCCGGGAAGGATCCTGACAATATTGCCTGATGGACAGCTGCCTTTGCCTCTCTAGAGCCAGAGCCAGCTGTGTCCACCCCCTCCCCTGTCTGTCTCTCTCCAGTGAGTGCTGGAGGAATAGAGAAAAGGGAGGAGTGTATCCCTGTGTGGAGCGATTTGTAATCAGCAGCAGAGTCACACACCAGCTCAAATATTGGGAAGAATACATTTTACTCTCCCAATACTTCTCCTTTAAAACACTCAAACGGAAACCAGACTTCATTTAAAAATGCTACGTAAGGTTGACACCCTATTTGATAGTACTTCTCAAGAAGCTCCTTATATCCAAAGCACATGTTGTTGGAATTAAGTTTGTGTATAGGAAAGGACTCAAGCACCAAGCCATCATCCCTGCCAAGAACTCTAGTTGCAATCCTATCAACTAAACACCTTTAGTGATCCTAAGTCATTAATCAAAGCAGAGATCTGCCTTGACCCAGACAACTTCCCTTTTCAAGTGTGGTGTCCTCTACAGCAGAAAGGGAATAATTTGCTGCCTGAATCAATGAGCCATCAGTGGAACAGGCAGACCTAATGACATGTGAGAATATTAACCTCCCAGTACACACAGAGCTGTGAATCCTGCATGGCAGTCTATAACTCACCTGTCACCCCCAGCCTCGCTTTGTCTACTTTGCTGTCTCTTGTCTTCACATACATTGTGAACTTTTGGGCACAGACAAGAGCCCAGACTCTTATCCTTTATTATAGACCTAGGATGGCCAACTATGGATTTTAGCAGCCCAGTGGCCTTCTGAAATTGAGGGGTCCAAAATAATTGTGCTTGTGACAGTTTGGGATGTGCAAGACATGTATTTATTAACAATCTAACAAGCAGTTTTTGCTGCAAGTTACTAATATGTGAATAACAATACTTCTATGAGCACCTTACCAGAGCACAACATGTCCTGTGCCATATCAAGGTGAAATGTTATTCCTATGGTATGTCAGTAACAAAGTAACACTGAAATATACACTGTAAAAAGTCAAATGCATATTAGTATTATTTTTGCTTCTCAATCGTATAAAAAGATACAACTTTTATTAACCCTTGCAGTGGGGCTACCCCCACACTACAAGGGTTAGCTGCTCAGTTTTGTCTAGATGATAAAAAAAAGTTCCACTCACCTGAACCATGGAGACGACTTGTTCTTAGACTGGATCTTCCAGCCTTTCTACCCATCCTCTGAAGTGGTCTAAGGTCCCGTAAATCATCACGTTCTATACACTGAGGGGAATTTATCAAAACTGGAGCAGACAAAATCTGGAGCAGCTGCACGCGGCAACCAATCAGCCTCTCTTATTTTCAAATCTTAACTGAACAAACTGAAAAGAGAAGCTGATTGGTTACTGTGCACAGCTGCTCCAGATTTTGTCTACTCCAGTTTTGATAAATTCCCCTCAATGTGTATAGGCATGGGGATGCTGAGGAACATTCCAATGCTGCATTGTAGGAGAAGTCAGGCTTCAGAGACTGGAGAAGCAGGGAGCCAGCTCAGCAGTTTGGGTGAGTATAACTTTTTTTCTTTAGCACCTAGACAAAAATGAGCAGTTACCTCTTGCCGTGTGGGGATAGACGTTAATACGTATAAACGTTTTGCCCGGAGTTCTTCTTTAAATGTGTAGTGTATGCAATAAGACTTACTTCCTGAATAGATGAGAATGGGAGATTAATCGCAAACTACATGGAAAGGGCAGAGGTGTTGAATACATTTTTTCCTCAGTATACACTCAGGAAAAAGACGGGTTTAATGGAGATAAGAATGTGAGTAGCTCAGTGCGTGAGATACTACTGTGGTTGACAATAGCCAGGGTTCAATAAAGACTGGAAACACAATACAAATAAATCATCACTGGCCTAAGGTCATGAGTGGCGTGCCCCATGGCTCTGTGCTAGGCCCCATACTGTTTAACCTGTTTATTAACGATATTGAGGAGGGCATCAAAACGATATTGAGGAGGGCATCAAAACGATATTGAGGAGGGCATCATGTTTCTGTGTTTGCTGATGATACTAAAATCAAGAGGGTAATAGACACGGACTAGGGGATAAAAAGAGGAGTGGGCAACTATATGACAGGTGAGGTTTAATGTTGATAAATGCAAAGTAATGCACTTTGGGGTTAAAAAATAGGCAAGAGAAATACATATTAATGGTTACTCCACTAGGGAAGTCAGAAATGGAAAAAGATCTGGGGGTCATAGTAGACCAAAGATTGAATAACAGCATGCAATGCCAGGCTGCGGCAAACAAAGTGAGCAGAGTACTGTCTTGTATTAAAAAGAGAATGTACTGTAGAGACAAAGCAATCATTTTGCCACTTTACATAGCACTGGTTCGGCCTCATCTGGAGTATGCGGCCCAGTTTTGGTCACCAATCCACAGAAAGGATGTCCTTGAGCTAGAGAGAGTCCAGAGAAGGGCAACTAAACTAATTAAGGGTCTGAAGGATCAAAGCTATGAGACAAGGTTACTACATTTAAACATGTTCACGCTAGGAGTGAGGCGATTAAGGGGGGACATTATTATTATACAGGATTTATATAGCGCCAACAGTTTGCGCAGAGCTTTACAATATAGGGAACACAGTACAATCACAATACAAATCAAGACAAGATGGTAAGGAGGGCCCTGCCCCTCAGGGCTTACAATCTAAAATACATGATTTTGATGTACAAGATGTTTAGTGGCGATGGCAACATCAGCAACAAACTTTTTACTGTAAACTCCATAACAAAGACTGGAGGCCACCATCTAAAATTGGTGGAGAAAAGATTTCACCACTGATTTTTTTCAGTTAGAGCGGTTAAAGTCTGGAACTCGCTGCCACAAGCAGTGGTATCAGCTGAGAGTATTGAATTATTCAAAAAGCATTTAGACACCTTCCTCAGAGATCGTAACATACAGTATCTTTTTTTCTGTGCTATATCCCTCTAGAGCGTAAGCTTGTATGGGTGGGTCTCTCTTTCCTATTATATCGTGCTATTGCTTTTTTGTGTCACCTACTTTGTACAGCTCAAAAGAAGTTGGCCTCTATATACATCAATCATTTTGATGGACAAAGAAAATTAGCACTTTTCAGCTACATGACCTTGTTCCCAGGCCACTTTCAGAATGCCTTTTACATGCTCAAGCACATATATTAACTACAAAGAAGTAAATCTAATGTTGGTTGCACAGAGCTTGTATTGCATTTAGAACAGACAAGGCTGACAGCCATCTTAAGTACACCCCATAGATACTGCCTGCCAGAGGCGGTTCTTTAATTAGGTGATTTATGCGGTGCCTAAGGCCTCACATTCACATGGACCTCGTGGCTGCCTAATCGCCTAGTGTACAGCAGGGGTTGGCAAGGCTGGCGAGCTGGGGGAGGAATGGAAAAATGCACCTTTCTCTGCAGGTTCAGAGCGCTCCCCCACTGGGACTTCACTCCTAACATCCCCCTGCTGGGTCTCCTCTCCATCTTCAGGCCCTGCCTGGCTTTATTATGTATGTCAGTGACAGTGCAGCCTCAGCAGCAGCAACAGCTAGAAAAGGAGGGTAGAGGGCCGGGACAAAGAACAGCCAGCTAGATGTATGAGATAGGGAACCCGGGGTGGCTGCGGCGGACTTACCTCACTCACTCAGAGCCCATCTTCTGTCGGTACCCCCTTTCCCTGATCACCAGTGCTGCCATCAGCCCTGATGTTTTGAAGGTGGTGACACAGGACTGGGTGTAAATCAGCGGATCCCTACAGAACACTGCTGGATCACTGGGCATGTCAGAAGGTTTTTGTTGGATAACCCAGTGAAAAAGTAGATTAGGGGGAATGGGTGAGGGAGTGAAGTCCCTCTTTAAGGATTCCACTGCAGGAATAAAGCACAAAATTAGGGCACTCCCATGTGTAGTGATCAACAACCAAGTACAAAGAACCAGGAATTAGTACACACCATACAACAGTACCCACATACACTACTATGTAAAACAATGCAAGCACAAGACTGAGTACAAGCAGAGCAGATCAGGATTAGGGACTGGCTAGGTAGCAAAGGACAGTAATGGAGCAAACATGGCAGAGCAGCACAGGATCAGGGGCTGGAGAGGTAGCACAGGACAGGAATGGAACAGGCGTTGAACCGAGGTGGCTGTGGCGGACTCACCTCACTCACTCAGAGCACAACTACTGCCGGCACCCCCTTCCCCAATCACCAGTGCTGCCATCAGCCAGGTCCGGTTCAGCACCGGGTATATTGGGCTCAGACAACATAGGGCCACCGGCAGGTAAATCGCCTAATTTAATTAGCACCCCTCCCCCAGGCTAAATCATTTATCCTAATTTTTTTTCCTGCAGTGCTTGTGTTACTACCCCTAGGGCTTGGTGTAGAGGGGCATCAGTGCTCCTCCTTCCTCTTCCAACCCCGCTCTGCACCCAAGGAAGTCAGAATCTCACACAATAGGAGCTTTAACACAATAGTCAAAGGGAGGGGGGAGTTTTTGCAAAAGGGTATACGACCACAGGTATCAGCCAAGGGACACCACCTTGCAGAAAGTGTGCACAAAGTGTGCATTGGTGCTGGTCAGAGGTCTGCCATGCGTTGGTTATCGCCTGAGGTGTACTATGCATTGATTCTGGAGATCTGCTGTGCATTAGTTCTGGTCTGAGATCTGCCGTGCATTGGTTCTGGTCTGACGTCTGCCGTACATTGGTTCTGGTCTGACGTCTGCCGTACATTGGTTCTGGTCTGAGGTTTGCTGTACATCGGCCCTGGGCCCCTCCGCTCTCTGTACCATTACTGATTATCACAGTTCATTTAAAATGATTGTTTGCATTTTTTTATTATAGGTGTAAGTAGAGGCCTCACGTTTGAGTTTTGCCTAAGGCCTCACAAAGTATAGAGCTGCCTCTACTGCCTGTTCCCTTAAAGACAATAATTTGAAGGGATTAGTGTTTTTGACAAAATATACCACTTCAGGATTTAGTTAGAACTGACCACGTGTAGTATAAAAAAAAACCCTTATATAAAAGGTCTGAACTTCTCTCTAAAACCAACACCTTTTGTTGAGTATCGGATAGAGTAGAGTTACAAGTTTTTGGTTCTTTTTTGCTTTCCTGTTGGAAAGTTTTGCTGTCCCAGAAAACAACCAGAAGTAAATGTAACTCTTTCTAAAGGGAGAGATATTGCCCCAGACAGTTGTCACTGGAACAGGTGTCCATGTTGGAATTTTCCTTCTATTCCTGTTCCAAAATTTTGGAGTACTTCACTACACCTGCTTGCATTTTATTGTCCCTAAAAAACTATACTAACAAGTACTCCTGAAAATTCCCCGTATTGGCTCCCATGCCGATACTAGTATCCCTAACAGAAAGTACAGAACAAAGTGCATTCATGCAGCAACCAATACTTTTTATTGATGCTATGCTTTTGCTGATTAATCAAGTAAAGTGAATCTGTTGTGTTTGTGTGCACTTTGCACAGCTTCACTTCTCTTTGCATTACTCTAGTGAAGAGCTCTAACTGTGGCAACTAGAATAAAATACTTAAGCCTCCCACTAGACCTTATTTATAAAAACATTTCATTAATAATCCTAAGCTCTGGGGAAATTTTTAAAAAAACCTACCCGGCAAGTGGGGGTCATTTTTGCCAAGGGTATCATAAAAAAGCTGTTTTACTTTCCTTATCCCTTGCTCCCACAGGCTTCCTCCTCTCAACGCGACCAGTTCTCTGAAGCTGATTCTCTTTGGTGCTTCAGCATCATCATGTACAATGCTAGACCTGCATTGTAAGTGAGGATGCAAAGGGTCCACCCGCAATTTCCACAGCAACAAGCCATATTCCAGCTGGCATCCTATAAATCAGCTACATTTGGATTAGCTGCTATGAGTCAATAAATGCAGTTCCTATTTCAGAAAAGTTTAATAAGGTCCCTTGCAAGAAAAAGCACTAAGCTGTATTTATTGTGTTAACTGTCTTGTTAACACTGTAGTGAATATTTGGGGTTGTAGTTAAAATCATCAGGCCGATCTGTATTTTTTTACCATAAATATGAAACCGTTTGTCCCAGATATTTCTTATGAAATGTAAAACTGGCATTGTTGATTCATGAATTTCCTTTAAGGTACACAAATATGTGTTATTGACTGGACATGATGCACTATTTAGAGCAGAGGGCCTTATAAAGTGTGCATCTGGCAGAAAAGAGAAAAACTGGACAGGCGTAGATGGAAAATAAATATTCACAGCCAATAAGTTCTGCTAAACTATGAATGAGTTAAGCTCAAAATTATACCCTCCAATCCTCCACTGTATTTATTGATGTTGCAGGGGAGTAGGCAGAAAGGGGTGGGTTGGTATTTACTCAAGCGTGAATGATGGATGACATCTTAAATTTGTGCCCAGGGATTGAAGGTGAACTGTGACAGCCTTATTTATCTTGGGAATGGAGGTTGGGTCTACAAAAGACTAGGTGCTTGGAGATGCCAGACATTGACAAATACATCTCACTAGACTTTGGGGCATTGTTGGTTATCTTTTTCTCCCACCTTATAGTGTTCACACTGCTGTTTAATTTTATAGACATTAAATGTAGCCTAGAATATTTCCTGACATTTAAAAGCATTTGATTTTGATCTACGGTGCCCAAAAGCTGTGTACTGAAATAGTTGTTTCAGATTTTCTTAGTATCTTGCTTAAATAGCTTACACATAATTAGGCACTCGACTGAAAGTTATTAGGTTTAAGACTGACATCGTGCAGAGCAACTGAGCAGCACAATCCCTGTTGGACTTGGAATCAGCCATCCTAATCTTTGCTAGATTTGGGTGTACATGTGCATGGGTAAATCTTGCAAATACTGACCCTTCACACCCTAGCTACATTTCAGTATTTTGTGATCTATAGAACAAATGTTACACAATTATCATGTGGTATCCAAGTGGATGCTAGTCAAGCAGGGGGTTGTGTGCCCCTTATACATAAGTTACTTATCTTAAAATTAGATCTGAGACAACCTGACAGTGTAGTAACACTATTACTTGCAAACCCCAGCTGTGGGTACCATGCCTCTTCCAGGTATCATCTTCTTCCATGTGTAAGCAGAATACATATTGGTGAGACTACACCACTGCTCCTCAATGCTTCAAAATAGGCAACGAGCCTCCGAATCCGAAACCGCACACTGAAATTGCAGAACGAGCAGCGACCATATCGTCCACCGGCGCAATCTTCTCATGTGCGATGCCATCTTGGAGATTATCCTGGTATACACCAGGATGGCGGCGCCCGCATGTTTGAGCACTAACATCTAGGTATATACCAAGATATACTCCAATATGGCCACCGCTTGTTCAGCGTGTGATGTCACCTTCATGTGATGTTATACGCTCCACCTCCAAGATGGCGGCAGGCATGCGCAGAACACGTCAGCGGCCAATATGGGTGCCGCGCATTCTGAAAACGAATTTATTTATGCCTGAATATAGTTTTGGTATATTCGAGCATATAATACATTTGTTATTTCAGATTCGGATGAACTGACGAGTCAACTGAATTTTGTTGATTTGCAGGTTCGTCCAAATCCGAATGCACATGTCTACTTCAAAATATTTTTATTTCGACAAGATGTATTTGGTCCCCTAGAAAGGTTTAGTCATGGATGATATTATTTAATGTTTTTTACCATGAGGATTAGTGAGTCCTCAATTATTTATTAACAGTTTATTACTAGGTGCCAGTTTTACAAATGGTTGCATATCAGGGCTTTACCGAAACTGTGTGTATACTTTGTGTGGAATAATAATAAACTGTATAATTTTTTTAGCAGGCATTTTTTACACAGTGGATCTGTAGATTTTGAAATAAGGTGTGTTTTTCATAATATAATTATATAGGAGGAGTGCTCGCAGCTAGCTGTAACTATTGGTGCTAAGTTTTCTCAGTATAAGTGATGCAATAAAACACAAAGAAAAATGTGGCGCGCTCCACCTACTAACCCTAGAATTTTATAAAATATAAATACGTGAATATGTTATAAATTAGTGCCCAATAAATCCACAATTATGTGTAAAAAACAATCCATAGAACTTCATCCCAATACACAAAGTTCTAAAACCAACACATGCATCTCAAACAAATTAATACATATAGATGTGAATGTGTAATAGTCCCTCTAATTGAAAATATTGTTGAAAACACTCCCCATGAGTTAAAATCCAGAAAGAATGTGCTTCCTTATAAAACACAACCAGTGATGGCTTTCCACCACTCCTTCACACTTGCTACTTTTTTCATAGTGCATATTGTAACGGGTATGTGGAAGGCAAACAATTTGAAGTCACTCCACTACTTGAGGCTTCCACACCCTTAGTCCCTGTTCACACTTAGGCATTTTGTAGCTGAAAGGACTAAGAACTACAATGCTTAACCAAGGAATTAGGGATTCCGTTGTTTTCAAAGGCCCCTGTTCACACCTGAGCCCCCTTTCGCCTGTAGCAAAACACCTGTCGTTGGAAAAAGTACACAAGCTACTTTTCTGTGTTTTTGGCCGTATAGACTTCTGTGGAAATGCCTGTAAACATGTGACACAAGCTTTTTTGTCCTTTTTTCAGCATTTTGTTGCGCAAGCATAACCCCTCTTCCTCTTTGCAAAACACCCTGGGAAACAAAATGGAGGACAGCACATTGTCCCTATTCGATGATGGGGCCTAGTGCAAACCCACCCCACGCTGTATGACCTGCTCCCACACAATTTGTGGAATTACAGCACTACCCAAAAATATGGGCTATCATCATCTGGTTGCTAGGTACCCATTGGAAGGAGGAAAAAACGAAATACAGTATGTCTGAGTATTTGTGTACATTTGTGTAAATCAATGTAGTGCATATACAAAATCTTTATGGTACAAATAAATAGGTCATAATGTACACTAGCTATGACTAGCCATCTTGTAGACAGAATTGAAGATGTAAGTGTGCCAGAGAAAAAACTAAAGGAGGCTATGAAAGGGTAGGAAATAGGGGTAATGGAAGAGGTAAGAAAAGGGGGGGATTTTTCTCCTCTCTTGTCCATAATGGTCACCACTGTAATATTCTAAATGATGGTCATTAAATTAGAGAAGCTGATGCGCATTTCAGGATTTTAACTGAATCTCAGAGATCCAGGTATTGCATGTCTTTCTCCCAGAGAATGTATTCTTCCAGTTTATGTACTAAATTTAATTTGCAAACCCCATCTAGATAGTGTTGTGGTTATCCGCCAGTGTTATGGCGACTATAAGGAAATGCCTAAAGGTGTATTTTAACAGTTGCAGCCACCTTGGAATAACACCTCTTTTATAATTGTTACATTTTTTTTTTTTATTCACATAGCATAAGTAAAAGAAAATAAATTGCTACGTTCACAAAACATGCTTAATTCTGAAAGAAAAGTTTTTCTCTGCACTGTATTTCCCTCTGGTATGCAAGGGGGGTGGGAATATTAATGTTAACATAATTAGCTCTGTCTGTGTTGTGCTGTCAGATCTCATTATGAGTTGTAAACTAGATGTGAACACTGTCTGCCCCTAACAAAAGCTTTAAAGTGTTAAAGATATAAAATAAGCAAAAACATACAGCGCAAAAACACAAAACAAAAAAATGATAAACATATATAACGTTAAAAAACTCAGAAACCTTTGATGAATTATTTAATTATATAATAAATAAATATATGTGCAAGAGGCCAAAAAGTTATTTTTTTTATATATGTTCCCATAGTCCAAAAACCAAAGTGCAAACATTCCAAGAGGTGCGTCTTTCCCTGTGCTTCACCAGGCCTCTAGGTAATAAACTCACCAAATGTTGTATGATCCCTTCTTTTTAAAAATATTCTCCAGACCTGATCATTCAGAATTTCTCCTCCACTTATTTGCAATGTATCCACCATCCAGAGCACCCAATGAAAAAAAACTGACTGTGCAGAATCTTTATTCAGGAATAAATGTTAAGACTCCGTTCACAAAACACGTGTGCCAGATCCGTCATCCCATTTATATGAAACAAAAAGAAGAATGTCATAGCTTAAACTGTACCCCTTTATTAAAAGCAAAATGTAAAAGCATCCAATATTCTCACACAGTAAAGTGCATAAAACTTGCACTGGGTACAGACAGCCAAAAATTTCAAGCGAATGCTCAGCGCATAGAAGTGAGCCATCAGTCCACCACAATGCTCTGCACTTGCTCAACACATTTCATCACCAATTACATAAAAAATACAGATGGGCTACTCTAGGTAATCTTTTGCTTTTTGAAGGGGGTAAGGGTAATGTCTTAATGGTGTACAATTTCATTTTATTTATGTGGTCCTGGAGGTCCATGTCAGTGAGTGGGTCTGAGATATTATAAAGTTTATGATAAAATGATTGAAATCCGGGGTCGGCGGATTTCTCGGACGCTATTTCTCACTGACCTCTAAGCCTGGCGGACACCCTGGCAGGGGTTGGGTCTTCCCAGTGCTCTTTTGTGTGCTTTCCTGTACTCACTTTGCTCTTCTCTCCTTCCTTGTTACTCTCTGTATTGCCCTCATAAGCCTTGGAGTTTTACTCCTGTCTCACCGACTGTGCCCTTCTCCTAGATGCTGTCGGTCCCTTGTCCCCACCTTAGCCATTTAGGAGGGCAAGGGAACTTCACTGTCTAGTCAGCCTCTCAGCGTCCCATGTCATCTACTCCCGAGTTATGGGAACAACGGGATTTATAACACAGGGCTGGCGGCGTGTGTTGTCCCGCACCCTTATTGTACAATACTCTGTATGGCTCACTGGCATGCACTGTTCAGTGTCAGACCCTTGTTCCAACATCTGATTATCACTAACTGTGACGTTACCATACTGCTATAGGCTCCCTAGGGGACGCCCACCTTATGTTCTGTGCTTTTGTATTGTTTCTTTGTGACCAATGTTTTTCTGTGTATGCTTATTCTTTGATGTATATTCTTTGTATATGGAAAATCTCACTAAAATCTGATTGTACCTAAAATGATTGAAATGTGTTAGCAATGTGGGCTGGAGCGTGGTCCCTCTGGAGTCCTTAATCATAGAAATAGCCACATTGGTTTGTCTGGGGTGGAGTGCCTGTGGATTTAATCTTCCTGGTTTGTTACTGAATTGGTAAAATAGTGATCTACAGGATGCAACATTTTGAGGGCCCAATTTTTATCTGTAAAGCAATATATCTGTGCTAATTGTTCCTTTTTCAGGCAACTTTTTTTCAGGCACTTTTTTTAAAAAGACACCTCTAAGAATGCACTTTAGTACTTTCCACAGGGTGGGCAAAAGAGCATCAACATGTTACATAGTTTTTGAGGTTGAAAAAAAGACACTGGTTTGTCGAGTTCAACCTTGGTCTGTGTGTCTGTGTGTGTGTGTGTGTGTGTGTCTCTGTGTGTTCCAGTCAAGAAAAGTGCCTCTACTCCTGTATGTTATGATTTCTTAGGAAGGTATCTAAATGATTTTGAGGTTTCCATACCTTCTGCTGAAACCACTGCCTAGGGAAGAGAGTTCCACAGTTTTACAGAAAAAAAATCCCTTTCACCCATTTTGGTTTAATCTTTTTTTCTTCCTATTTCAGGTGGTGGCCTCTTGTTTTTAGAGGGTTTACACTAAAATGTTTATTGCTGATATTACCATCACCATTAAACATTTTGTACATCAAAATCATGTCACCTCTTATTTGCCTCATTTCTAGAGTGAACAAGTTTAACTTTTGCAATCTTGCCTCATAGCATTGGTCCTCCATCCCCTCTTTCTTTATTCAACCTCAAATACTATGTAACTATGTAATACTATGTGACAAGAAAAATCAGCAGGGTGCCACTTCAGGGTGTAAGTCTTATATGAAAATAGGTTGGATTTATAATCTCAACATGTGTTGAGACAGGACATCTTGATTCTGTTCATTATTGTTCATTATACATTCACCCTAATATTCTTCCCATCTTTCCTTGCAAAACCTTCAGGGAGAGATAGGAGGAATCAGTTTCAAAGGTTAGAGGTAGGAGGTCTATAGCAAAATACAAAACTATAATACTATACATTTGATAGCTCAATGGTCCCCACTAAAGACAATGGTTAGAATGTATTATTCCTAAGTGATTCCTCAAGGATTGTTATTCAAATCAAATGTAGTATTTTTAAAGTCCCTGTCTCATGTGCACTGAGAAGGCTCAAAAAGGTAACAGCAGTCAGCAAGAATTTTCAAGTGAGTTAGGTACAAAGTTGCAAAAATCTCGTAATAGTGTGTAAGGAGAGTCGATCAAAAAGATGGACAGAAAATGGGGTGACATGTTTTGAAGTAAAGGAGGTGTTGTATCAAGTTAGGCAGTACTAGGAGGAAGTGTCAATATACGCCAATAGAAGGCCAGATGCTAGTAGAGTCAAAAGGTATCTAAAGTCCAGAGTGGTAAGGAAGCCACTCTATGAAGAGTTGATGGAATAAACATATCATGTGGCCATTAGGGTAGTTCAATCCTAGATAAATTGAGTCTTTAAAAAAATAGAGAGATATCCCCTATACTCTGAAATGTAACTGTTTGTCAGTTGTGTCTGATTCGCAGCTGATAAGGATAACTGGGGTTCTTAGCTCTCAAAGCCTCCAAAAGAGGCTAAAAAAGGTTAAAATCTGTCGAGACAAAACGATCAGCATGTAAATATAAGCCCCGTCAAACTATATTTGAAAAATCTCCCAGGCAGCCTTTAAGATGTCCCCTGTTGGTCTGATAAAAGTGGCCATTGCAGATCACATCCCTGGTTTCTGTAGAGCAGGATTCTTGGGTCCACGTGCTCTGTGTATGATAAGTTTCATATAAGGGGGGCGATATAATAGGGTGTTAAACAGGCCTTGTAGAATGGACATAAATCTTGTGGGCCTGTTTCCCCAGGTAGCCTATGTACTCTAATATATAATTACGACTATTTTAAGATTCCAAATCATCCGAGGCCAAAATAGAATAATCAGTTTTGTGATTTTTGTTCCTCATTAACCACTTCAGAACATCATGGCTGGAGCACCAGCCATGATCTTGGTATTGTTTATTTCAGCAGGCAATGCTCATTTTGTACAAGTGATCTGGGTTGCTGTTGTGACTGTGTTTTTAATGTCTTCTTCCTCTTTGTGTTCTTTTTATGCAGATCTTTGGATGGATTGGAAGGTTTCCACTGTCTGGAAGAGCTAATACTGGACAACAACCAGCTGGGAAATCATGTCTGCTTCCCTTTACTTCAATTCTTACACACTTTGACTGCCAATAAGAACCAGATATCCTTTTTACATAAATCACTCTGGTAAATCAGTTCCTATGTAATATTGTAAGTATGTTAGTATAAAATGTGGCTCTCTGAATTATACTGAAAAGTCAGTTGTCATACAGTCATCGGCTATGATCAGAGAGGTCATCCAGGACCAATGAAAGCCAAAATATAGGGTTCCTGGTGGGAAATTGCAGAATTATCCTAATATAAAAATAAGGGCTTCAACAGTTACTAACCTAAAAAAAAGTGTTTTTTAGAGCTATGAAACGCATATATTGGCAGTATACCTATACTGAATAAACCTGAAGCCAACACACATTAAATATCCTTGACTGACCCAGTAATTTACAGTCAGATCACGAGGCAGCTGTATGTCCATGAGCTCTTCTTGATCATGGAAGACATCTGGATTTGAATCCTCTTGGGGGGTAGAGTAGTTTTGCTTTTTATTGGACAATCTTTTGTTGTCTTTTCTGAGTGTATTGAGGGCTTGATCACACCAAATGCAGTCCAGATCTGCATGAGTTTATGCACATGCAGTGCAGTGTGTTTTTGCCGCATTCCGGGCCGTTTTTGTAAAAAAAAAAAAAAAAGGCCTTTTGGTGTGTTCCAGGACGTTTGCATGCGTTTTGATGCGTTCCAGAGCAGAAAAAAATAGGGCATGCTGCAGTTTTTTCACAGGCTGAAACTGAACGCTCTGATGTGAACTATACCATTGGAATATAACGAAAGCAACAAGACTGGCGCCCCCGGTTTGCAAAACGATCCGGCTGTAAAGGTAGTTTGTACGCCTTGGAGGCAGCTCCCAATGGTCAAAGCCATCTGGGAGATAAAAGTAAGACAGAGCGCCTCCATAGTGTAAAAAGATTATTTATTTGGTAAAACACGCAAGCAAAAAATTCTACTTACACAATAATCAGTGATCACAAGCATAAAAGAAGCGTTGAAATATAAAATCGCTAGCAGGGAAAGTCTGAAGACGGGAGCAGAGGACGCTGATTTGGATTCCTCTTCAGACTTTCCCTGCTAGCGATTTTATATTTCAACGCTTCTTTTATGCTTGTGATCACTGATTATCGTGTAAGTAGAATTTTTTGCTTGCGTGTTTTACCAAATAAATAATCTTTTTACACTATGGAGGCGCTCTGTCTTACTTTTATCTACCATTGCAATATATTGGATGCAGTTTTGATCCGTTCTGTAACTGTTCTGCTCTGCAACTGCTCCAACTGCTGCAACTAGCCGTTATAGGACTCCCCATTCTGTCTGCATTGGCTTAGACATATACAATCCACTGTGTATATGGCAGCGATGGTAAAGGGGTGGATCGAACATAGTCAAAAATTGCCATTTATGCTTGTATGCTTGAGAAAGAGTTGAACAAGAATCGGGCATTTGAGATTGTAAAGGTCAGAATAATACACGTGAAATGCTTGTGCTATTTTTGTTGTTATATAATCTTTATTTTAATTTTGCATTGTAAAAAAAAACAAAAAAAACCATACACAAACTACAGTTTGACAGCCAAAGAAAGAGGAAACAACAGCCCGGTTGGGGTTAAACATCAGCCAGGTCAAACACAAAAATATAATAGGTGGACAAACGGCCCACACATAACCACAGGCTCGGGCTGGGGTTCATAGACAAATCATACTCCCTCAAGTATATTAGTACAAAAACGGTGAAGGAGAACGTCTGCATTTCAAGGTCAGGTAGAGCAGTATACAAGGACTGTGTTCAGGTGTCCGAATCAGTGGTAAGCTGAGAGGTGTAATGCAGGTGTAATGCAGCCATCTAGCCTATCTTGTGTAAAAATGATCAGATCGGTCATGGCATGTAGCAACCCATTCCTCGGATTCTTAAATATTGGGTTACCTGTGAGATCCATGCTTGTGCTATTTGATCAGTACGGTGTATTATGTGTATTATGTGAGAAGATGTAGTATGAATCTTGGGAATGTATGTGCGAATGCAGTGTGGCAACATTCTACTACATTTGTTGCCGATTTCGTAAAAGGATTGCTTAAGCGAGTCCCAGTGTTTCAGAGCAGCTTTATCTAGGAGTGGATGCGGCTGCATGTATCTCTGAGTTAGGACCTGAAAAAGTGTAGAGTCATTAGTAGACATATGGCAAGATTCCAAGGTCTGAATCTCTTGAGCTAAAGCTAGGACAGTCGCATATTTCTCCTTTTTCAGGAAAGAACTGTGAGAGAGAAGGCATTTGAGTACTTCCCAATGAATTGGGGAGTTGTGGAGTCTTGGACATTGGGTAAATAGAAAATCAGAAATGGTAGAATGGACTTCTTTGACGGTCATTGGATCTTGTAAGAGGAGATTGTTTAAACGCCAAGAGGGGGTGCATTTAGGTAAGTCCGGAATATAGAGAGGGAAATAGCGACATGATAGTGACCAAAGTTAGGAATCACTGGGGGTCCTGGTGCACCATGTAAGGCAGTGATGCGAGATCAGGAAATAGTTATGATTGGGTAAGTATACATTCACCAGTGTCACCTTTTGTGAAAACAGAAAAACTAGAAAAGATGGTACATGCATGAATCTGTAACCAGCCTTTATAGCAGGGCGCACATTGGGAAGGCTTACAATGATTTTTGTGAAAACAGACTCCCCTTAAGAAAGATATATCTACAGTGCCATCCTCATCACACTCTACCTGAAAGAGGGCAAAGGGAATAGAAGAATTAATGCAAATTGCCACACCTTTGGACTTGCTGAAGGAGTTGTTACTTAGATAGATATCTTGATAATAGCGAGAGCATAAATAAGGGGCTGATGGACCCTTGAAATTAGTTTCCTGCAAAAAAAGGACATGCACCCTGCATTTATGTATATAGTAAACGATCTGGGATCTCATCTGCAGATCATTCAACCCCCATGCGTTAAATTATGTGAAAGTTAATGAAACCATAGAGAGGCATAAGGCTCAAGAAATAGTAGAGGACAGTCAAGTGGCACCTGGCGATCAAGAAAGACAAGGAAGCCTACATAGAGGGTGACAACAAAGAAGAAAGAAAAGGAAGATGCAAGCACAGTGAGAGAGAAAATAAAAAAAAAATGGGGGGAAAAAAAGAGGGAATGGGAGTAGGAAAATATAGAAAGTACAAAACAAAACCTGTACAAAAGACCTTGAACGTAATCACAGCCTCATTAACTCATGCCGAGGAACCAGAAAAAGGGGGTTTCTTAGGCGCGCAGCCTATGTGGGGTAAGAGTATTCTAGCCAGCAGTGTCTGCATCCAGGCCAGGCATCAAATTAGGGGCATAATAGTAATAGGAAAGAACACTTTAAATTAGGTGCCAAACTAATTATGACAGGGCATTAATTCCAACTTACAAAAGCATAGGTATACTCAATACAACAATAAACATTAAACTTCACACATGGAACTGAAAATGAGGCAATTAGTTAAACCACCCTGTGTGTAGACAGTCCAGCACGCCTCCAGACAATGATGGGGCTAGGTAGTAGAGAGAGATACTGTACCTTAGTGGGGCAGGGGGCTAGTAATAACAGAAGGAAAAGTCTGCAGGGCAGAACTCAGGGAATAAGCATCCCCAGCAGGTGGACACAGAGGGTCTACCAGATCGCCAAACTTCTTCTGGAGTCCAGTGTCAAACCCGGAGAGACGGATACAGTGCATAGAGAAGGACATGACAAAATACTTTGAGCAATGTAAAACATAAAACAACACATAAGCAAGAGACTATTGAAATTCCAGGTGAGAGTTCTGGAAGTCAAGAAAGCCACACCAGATTCACACAAGAACAATGGAGCCCATCTAGCTCGCATGCTAGGCCTTAAAAGAGAACTGTGGCCCAACCTTTTTTGACAGCTCAGAGCCACGATATAACCAGGAAAGATCCCGACAATATCGTGCCTGCCCCCTCCCCCGAGGGAGGGGGGAATCCCTGCAGGGAGTGGTGACTGAAGGTTGCCACTCTCTGCAGGGAGATCGGGAACTGAGTATGTGATCGCTCAGTTCTCAAGCTATAGAGCGGATGTGTGACAGCTCCAGTGTCACACGTCGGCTCTAATTATGGGGATGAGTGTATTTCACTCTCCCCATAATTCTCCTTTAATACACACCTGGCCACATAGTAACCATAGCAACATGAGCATGTAAAGGTGCAAAGGTCTGCACCCTACAGGTAGGAGCATTCAGTTGGAAGCAACTATACATACATGATAGTCTCGGGTATCCCCTACTCAGGAGAAAACTCCTATATGTAGCAACGTCAAAGACTAGGTGTCCTGGAGAGATGTGCAGTAAGGGCAATAAGCCCAATGAGAATCAAGTTCCTGAGATGGTCAAGTCCAAACATGTAGAGGCAAAATCAATTGATACAAAAACTGTGACATGAAGGAGCAGGTACGTGCAGATATAGTACAGAAGCAAACCATACACTCCTATAAAGTATGGAAATGAGGAGTCACAATCAAATGCAGACATTCATAGTAACAATAAGAAAAGGGCTGTAATTTGCGATTAAGGTGTGTATGAAGGCTCCTTTCAGCGTTTCCTCTGAGGGAGGACCCCTGTCCACTGCTTGGGTCCAGGGAGAGGTGTCAGGCCAGGGAATGGAGGATCCGGCCAGGGATCCAGCTCCATAGTGCGAATCCGAAGGGTTTTGGTAAAGATGTTGGGATCCGCAGGAGATCACAGGACAACCGGTCTACCATTTTTCCTTGCAAGCAAGTGGAAGGGGTAACCCCAGCTATAGGGGATGCCACAGTCCTGCAGCGGCATTGTCAGAGGATGAAGGGCCCTACGCCAAGCCAGCATGCATTGTGAAAGGTCTGGGAGTAATTAAATCTCTGCACCATCAAAGTCTAGGGGGCCGCAATACCTCACCTTGGTCATAATCGCCTCTTCCTGTCGGAAAAAATGGACCCTGCAGAACACGCCTCAGGACAGGGTAATGGATGGATTATGGAAGCTTGGGGTGCAATGTACTTTATTGCTTTCAAAGTTATCTGTCACCTGTCAACCCAGGAATTAAATTACTCACACCATATGCTCCAGGTCAGAGGAACCGGTAGCCTCAGGTATCCCAAGGAGCCTAATATTATTTTGTTGGCTATGGTTTTCCAGGTCATCCACGTGGAAACAAACAGCCTGAAGCTGCTTGTGGTGGTGCTCAGCAAAGGGATTTCTCCACTGCAGGGGTTCCTCCACTGCAGATCTATGTGTAGTAATGGTGGCATCAATCACGTCTGCACGGCAATGAAAGCTTTGCATGTCCTTGTGGGGGCCCGATGTGTCACCCTTGTGTAGGGCCTTGAAGTGAAAATAAGAGCTTCCATATCATGTTTTGTAGGCAGAGAAGTGAGGACATGCCAGAGCTTACTTTCCTCCTGATCATCATCTGAGGAGACAGCGATATCACTGGGAGATTCAGGTAAGTCATTGGACCGTAGCGCAGCCAGCACCGAGGGAGAACGAGGGCCAGCACGTGCTGACTCCAGGTTTGCAACTCTTGAGAGCCCTGGAAGAATGTCTCAATATCTGACTTAGCAGGTCAGATAGGGGTTTGCTTGGCACCCTGGGGCTTATTCTTGCTGCTGGCTACCATTGCAAAAAAAAGCACAGAAGGGAGATGCCTGGCCCACGTTGCAGGAGCTAACAAGAAATGGGCCTGACTGCCGTCAGCAGACCCCACCCCTTTTCCAATTTTTTTTACATGGAAACAAAGTGTGGCTTATATTTTGTAGTTTTCGTTTGTTGTTGAAAAATATATAGCATTTTAAGGGGGGCACTCAGAAACGTGCTTCATACAATTAAATAGTTGACAAGACTGTCTGCGCATGAAGTACCGGAAATCTTTTAAGTAGACTATAAAACTAAAGGATAATCACTCTGTGAATGTCTAAAATCTGGCCCTTTGTTCTATGGATCTCTGTACTTCCATTTCAAGACTTTATAGGCACAAATCACCTCTCAGTTACTTGTGTCAGCCATATAATAAGTGATCATTTGGTCAAACTGTTTGTGGGTTTGTTGTATAGCCAAACTGCAACCAAAACATAAAAAGAATTGCTTTTCCCCAAAACTTGAAGCAAGTTATGTTTACATCTTAGACAACTTGCACAGCAATGTAAGGCTGTTCCTCCAACAGCAACTTTTTTCAACATCCATGGGATAAAAAGTGTAGATCTACAAAAGCTAAGCTGCAGCTCTTTCAGTCTGATCAAGATTTTTTTAAAAACCGACAAACTCAGTTGAATAATCAGGGCATAACAACAGCCAGTTGACACTTTGCTGTTGAATTATGTAAGTCAAATAGGCTACCCACAGTGCAAGAAAAATTGCTCTTTGCAGGGGAAGCTTCCCCTTACCTTGGTGAATGTGATGAAATGTCACTTAGCAAAAAATACCCGATCATGTGCAAGGAACATTTAAAAAAAAAACAGTATTTTGCTTGCACATGATTGAGTGATAGAAGTCAGCAGAACTTCACCTCATTCACTAAACTAAGGGGCAACTTCCCTTGCACAGTGAACAGCCCATTTGTGTTATAAATACAACCCTTTTGTGTACTATGGTCAACTTTGCAAACTGTAGTATATCGTCAACAATTAGTATTAAAGGGTTCAAAATCAGTACTGCATTGTACATGGAACATACCTGAGGCTCTTTGTCTTTTGCTTATTAAAGAGAACTATGGGGTAAGTGTTTTTCCCCATAGTTCTCTTTAGGGTCACGGGGGGACATATACTAGCAACCACCCGTGACCTAAAGCTCAGTATATTGCGGGCTATTGCCTGCGATATACTGTGAGCGCCGCAGCCGGGACGGATCCCGACATTACTGTCGAGATCCACCCAGCTGCTTGAGTGACAGCTGTGCCCGCCCCCTCCCCCTCCCCGTCCGTTTCTCCACTCAGCACTGGAGGATCGGACAGGGGAGGGGGGGGGGAATCCCTGCGGGCAGTGGTGACTGACAGTCACTACTCACTGCAGGGAGACGATCGAGAAGTGAGCAGATCGTGCATGTTTCTGCTCACTTCCCGATCAATAGACCCAACCTGTGACAGCTTCTTTGTCACAGGTCGGCTCTAACTATGAGGATGAGTGGAAATCACTCACCTCATAGTTCTCCTTAAAGTTTGCTGAAATTGTGATATAAACACTGTTTTTAGTGGGTAGCGCACTTAAATTCTACAAGCCTCATGGCCCACAGTTGTTGTAGAGCTCCTAAGTAAGGGCAAAGGATTGTTTTAAACATAGATATAAACCTTGCTTCCTGCTAAATATTATTCCAAAATTTCTGTAACCATACAAAACAACAGCAAAACGTTCTAATTTGAATGTTACGTTATTTTTTTGTTCTCGGGTTAAGAGAGCTGCGCTTCATTGCATACAGATCTATCTATCTATCTATCTATCTATCTATCTATCTATCTATCTATCTATCTATAGTAGAAAGTATGAGTTGGGACCAAGACTCCACAACTACCACTTGTTTGAAGGAACATCCCTTGGACCTCAGTCTTTAACTTAAGTAAAATGTTTTGCAAAGTGCCCTAGTTGTAAACACACTATCAGCACGTTTTGCTGTTTTATTTCCCAGTTTGCTTACGTACATTCAAACCAGTGCCATTGTCTTGACATTAAAGATACTCAAGGGTAGTTAGACATGCATGAACAATCCAAGTTCCAACAATGTTCTGTGGTGGGTCCATGAACAGGAATGTTCTGCTTGGCCAAACATACCCCATTGATGTCAATGGAGATGGGAGTGTGCAAAAGAAGTGGAAATTGAGACTTCTGCTGGAAACGCTTATCTCATGGTGGAACATTAATAGTCTGGCCTGTCTTCGTAGGCCAGGTTTACACCGAGACAGCAAAGTTTTTTGCGCGTTTGTACGTGCTTATTTAGCATGCGGTTATTTGCACATTTCGATGCACGTTTCTACGCGGGTACATGAAGACGAGTGTTTTGACTGGCAGCTTAAAAAGCATTGTGGGCAGTGGACCAATGCGCGTACAAATGCAGAACATCAACAGCAGCCCTTCGCTCATAGCCACTTAGAGGAAGCGCCCTGCATTCCACACGGTGAAAATGCTGGTGGACATGGCGGAGCTAGCTCTCTTTGATTCAGCGTCCTGTTACCACAACAATGGGCTGCTGTGAGAGCAGCTAACTGCTGGGACAGCGGTGCACGCTCTTCGCATCCACATGCTGGTGCTGATGCTTTTTAATTTGTTTGGTGGGAAATTGTAATCACATGGGTTGGAGTTTCTGTTGTCTTTTCTCACTTGGTTTGCCTATTTAAGTGGTGTGGTTCATGTGATACTCTGTCATTTTGAGCATAATGAAGGGGACCCTGTGAGGCCCTGAAAACTTTGGCATTTGAATGACAAGTGTGTGTCATGGAATTGTTTTGGTTTTTTTACATTTAATGGTGACGTTTCTGGACTGTACAAATGCACAAAAACGCGCACGAAAATGTGCAACATGCTTCTGCCACGCGTTTTCGGGCTTTTCCATTAAAGTCTATAGGGCAAAAACGCGCTGTTAATCGCCCAAAGAAGCTCATGCACCTTTTCTGGAATCTAGCGTTTTGCTGCTTAGGTGTGTACAGGGGCCATTGAAAATCATGGGATTTCTTGTGTTGGGCGTGTAAAAGCGCTTTTCCAACTGCTCAAAAATGCCTAGGTGGGAACCAGGCCTAACTTGCTGACTGATTGCTTCTCTACACAGAAGCCAGCCAATTGAGTCAGAGTAATCAAACAGGGACCGTGCCAGGTGTGGGAATGCAAACACTAGCAGTCCCATCTTTGAATGCATGAGGATCTACCAGGACTTCTGTCTTAATTGTCTTACAGTACTCCACTTCAAAGCAGCTGACACTGCAAGGCACTACTGCGCATTTGTCAAAACAAATAACTGGACTCTGGACTGAAATAACTTGACTTTCATGCACAACTAGCATAAAAGCTGTGAGTACAAATACAGCGTATGATTGTAAACATATTGAATACACATCTTTAAAAAAATTTAATTGGCCATTAGGACATCTGCTTTGCAGATTTACATAGTTTAAAGGTATTTACATAGTGAGTGAAAGGGTATTGAAATAGTACAAGCAGAAACAAATTTAGAGGAAAACCAAATATTGTAAATATGTTTAAAATAAAGACACAAAACTGTTAATGGAAGCTGGGAACATTTTTCCAGTTAAAAGATTTTAAGAAGTGGCACAATAAAGAAATAAACATAGAAATATTTGTGTGAGCCCTCTGGTGGTAAAAATACAATATGCAGTATCTTATGGACTGCAAAAGAGAATAGTTGCTCGGAAGTTTTGGTAAGCTGTTTTAGTAAGCTGTTTTGTTTCATATCAAGTTAAAAATTTCCACAATTTTGATCAGGCTTTCCTTTTCCCACATATAACACAGAAATGCCTTAGTTAATAATATGATCTAAAACTCATTATTTATAATACAGATATTGATAGGCTAAACTTTTCTTACAGAAGTAGAAAAAAGCAGGGAGAACATTGAAAAGGGCATGTTTTTTTGGACAGCAGGGCTTAATGTAATTTTTTTTATTGTAATATGTGATAATTGTTTTATACATTTTCTGTTGAAAATGTGCTATAACACATTGAACATTAAGAGAGTTATTCGCTACAGAGCTGAAGGATCCAGCCGTAGCTTCGGTTGATCCTGCGGCTCGCTTCGGCTTCGATTCATAATAGCCCGTGCAGCAGCCGAGCGTCTCAGCTGAGTTGAACCCATATGCTTCGGCTCGGCTGAGCCATAGTGACAGGCGAAGCGCGGAGAAAGTTTGGCCGAAGCCGACCGATCTCCATGCAAATGACAGCTGGGTGGAGCCAGCTGTGATCTCATGGCTGGCTCTGCCCAGTTGTAATGACAGATCAGCGTCCCCAAATGACCGGGGGACACTGATCTTGTCATTAAACAATAACAACTGAGCGGAGCCGGCCGTAATGTCATGGCTGGCTCTGCCCAGTTGTTATTTATTACCTGGGACCTGTTAGAAGACATGTTCGACTGACCGAAGGCAGCCGATGTACGTCTGATTTTAGCTGATGTACAGCTGAAGTGAATAGCCTTCATTTCGGCTTGGTTATTCACTCGGCTGCCCCCCAAATCAAATTTAGTGTTGTCACTGAACACCAAAGCATCAAATGTATGCCATTGGGAAATGAGGGAGTTAGGTTCCAGGCCTCTCTCAAAATAAGGAATGGCTCTAAATAGAAACTGGTGTAAACTGAAACCCACTAAATATTGTAAGTCAGTGGAAAGTGAGGAAGTTAGGTTCCAAGCCTCTCTCATTGACATAAATTGATATAAGTAATGTAATACATTTGATTTAAAGAGTCTCGTGTGAGCTTATTCAGCAGCTTTAAATATAATGTACCTGTATTTTATTACTTATGTCAATTTTGAGGAAGGTTTGGAACGTAACTCCCTCACTTCCCATTGACTTACATTATATACTGGGTTTCAATTTACATCAGTTTCTATTTACAACCATTCCCCCGGGAACCTAACCCCAGCATAATTTGAGGGCTAC
>NW_017306590.1:932401-949134 GCF_000935625.1 Nanorana parkeri
ATATATATATATATGCTCCATATTTACATACTCTATAATACTCTATATTTACACTAACATCCTATAAGCTGTAGCTCTGTAAATTCTTTTGTGGGTAATTGGTTCCCCAGACCTTAATTTTTTTCAAGGATTCCTGCCATGTAAAATAAGTTTGAGAAAGGCTGCTATAAAGGATTAAAGCAAAAAAAAAAAGAAATGACTGTTAGGGTGGCATTGTATGGCATATTGTGGCCTAGAGAAAAGGAGCTAGACCAGAGGAATGGTCCATCCAAGGTAAGGAATACTAGACAGCTTAGAAAAGGATTGTTAAGTAGCAGATGTGGAAATAATACATTCCTTAACACTTCTTGTGATACCTGACAGAGCTGGACTATTTTCTGGACTCACTGTCTGCATCTGCCCCATCCTTGGAGTACCTTAGCCTGCTTGGCAACCAGGCCTGTCCCAACGAACTTGTTAGCACAGAAAAAGATGAAGATGACTATCAGCGATACAGGTTGGTGGTGTCTTTATGCCTAGAGTTTAAATTGGTCATCTTTTGTGGGCACAATATACAACTTCGTAAATCTCTGATGCAAAGTACAGGTATGTTGTTTTCAGTCTGGCAGGCATATTTTCCTTACAAGTGGCTCACAGATACCCACAGCCAAAATAACCATTCCTTTAGAATATGGCCAAATTCCAGTGGTAGCTATTTAGAACTACATATTCTCTGCATACAAACAGAGGCTCCTATTTATTCTTGGCTGAATACAGCAATAGCCTGAGGAGGTCTTGCACATATACCTTCTATATTTTTACCCTAGGACACGTAGTATACACAGATGTGATAGACAATCAGTACATAATTAGAAACATATAGCCAAATCAGACTAATAGCTAGAGAGAGAAACTCTAACTACAAGTTTGGCTGATTTTTCGCTTGCTGTCAATGGAACAGAACATATGCACCTTATAAGTCAAATATTGGTCTCTTTTAAAAAAAAAACAGATGGGATTAAAGGTTTAAGATACCTTCTTCCTCAGATGGAACATTCAAGCATTGTCAGTTCTTCCAACAATATATCAATCTTGCCTTTCTTTGTGACATTTACAAATACACTGACTGACACCAAGCCTAACCTAAAGTAAGCTTCTCTCAGGTTAAACTGGTCTTTGGATATTACACATCTTGATGGTTCTGGTTGCACACAGCCAGTTAAGGTAGCCACAGACAGTATAAGTGTATCACCTAGACCTGCCAATGTATGAAAGTAGCCATCTAACGCATAGGAGATAGAGGGCTATTACATTAGATGTATTTGTAAAAGCAAAATAAAATAAAGAAATGATACAAGATAAATTGTATTATCTCCAGGCAAACCGTTAAATACACCGATGAAATATGTATGTGAGCTGTTTTAGCTGAATTTCTGTCTATCCTGAAATTTACACAGCTCTGCCTTCAGGAGAGTACTCTCTCCTCCTAACAGCATGCTGTTTGCACTGAAACACATGCCTTGTGCTGCTTCTCCCTTCCCCCTCTCTGAGCTCTACTGTACAGCGACTGCAAGGGGCTGGTATCAAGTCAGATTAAGATATGTTCGCTGCTTCATTAAAAATACATTTAAGAATGTATTTAACATTACAGGGCTGCATTCATTTGTGTATTTTATATCTTCTAGGAGATTAGCTTTAATGCTTCCTTTATATTTGTGATTGCAAGGGAAAATGTTCGATTATACTGACAATGACTCAGGTAGCCGTGTCCTTCTGTCAGATGTGACCTGTAGTTTTATTGTTAACATTACAGTGATTACAGAATAACTTTAGTGGCACCAATGTCATTGTTAACGGGAAGTAACTGACATTTACTTTACTTCTCTCACTACAGTAACAAATACTTAACCTGAGAATAAAGTTCACTGTGGTCTAGGTGAACTGCTTCATGACTCAACTATTGCTTGTTTGAGGGAATATGCTCTAGGCCATTTTCACATGTATTACATGACATCAAAAGGGAAAGCTAAACAAACCAGCTGGCTAAGCCTCCAGGTCTTTCATTTTTATGTTTTGTAGCAGCACCTGAAGCAGTTAAATATTTGGCTACGAAACAATACACTGTCTGTTTGTGTGTCTGAAATATAACCAGGAAGTGAAGACGAAAATACAGAGGATGTGTAGTGATCTGCACTAGAGCCGGAATATTATGCCACGCAAACGGAAGATCCACAACAAACATATTGATAAATGCTGTGACTTTTGTGCTTCCATACTCCCTATCCAATATTCCCAGACTATCATCTCTGCTATTCATCACATGTTTTTCACTCTAGCAAGATGACATATCATCATTTTTATTAAAGCAGAAAATGTTTTGGCCAGTTTGATAACTAACTTCTTTGAATGCCAGTATGACACATGTATCGCACTTTGATAAAAAGCATCTCACTTGACTAATTCATTGCAGCTTAATTTTTAGACAGAATGAGTAATAATCTATGGTGCGTCACAAGGGCTGTCATCAATTTATTACAGGCTTTGTCAATTAAACTTTCTGATCCTTAGTATATGAAAGTACTAGCTGCAACATTTTAAAGGGTTGCGCACAGAGCAGGCTTGCTATGATAATGGAAAGCATATTACAGAAATAAAACTTGCCTAGTTAGATGAGTACATGTGTCTGTGTACAGGTTAAATGGTAGAATGTCTGGTGGGCAGGGACCGCCACTGTTAGCCTTACAGTCACAGGATATCACTTGCCTGCTCTTCACGCTTCACCTTTTGCAAGTACTAAATTCCCTAGACAGAAAGTCTTGAGTAGACAGAAGCTGTCATCTCCTGTCCTCCTGCGTGTCCCAACTGAATGAGAGTGGCTGAGTCCTCCTTTCGTCCTGTGCTGTGATCCGTACCCAGACAGTGATGACAAACTTGCTTCTGTTTCTGCCGGCGCCTTTGTCACTACTGTCCCCTTTGGATGGCCTCTTTCATCTAATCATTAAAATCCATGTTTAGTGCTTGCCCCACCTGGTCTGCTCACCTGAATGTTTGCTACTCTCTTTTGTCAGTAGATAAGTGTCGCTGGTGTAATGCTACTATGATATCTAGGATATATAGCTGCAAGTTTGTTTTTTTCCTTCATACATTTTTTTAATAAAATATAGCTGGTGGATGAAATATACTGTACTATAAAATCATTTCACATGTTGTCATAGTTTATGAATAAACTACATGTGCTTCCAATGGAATTGTTTAGTTCAGTATGGTTCACAAATCTTACTCAATAACCAGGTGCTCTAGTGAAGCCAGTTGTCACGTTCATTGTGTGGAGAGATGGATGTGCATGTGAATCATAGGGCAAGCTTTGACAATGGCAAATGCTCATCTAAAGTTCTTTTTTGCAGGTACTTTGTGCTGAACAAACTTCCTAATTTAAAGTTTCTGGATACCAGGAAAGTGACAAACAAAGAGCGTGAAGTGGCAAGTTCCAGGGGAGCATTCATGAAAGTGGTGAAGCCCAAAGAAAACAAGGTGAGAAAATATCATTAAGAAAAAATATAACAAGGTCAAGGCAAATCTTGAAGAAAACCCTCAAACAAAAAGTTCTCTGCAAGGTCACATGCATTGATATAGCAACAGAGGTAGCATACATTGTGGTAGCAACGGGGCCATTACTCCAGGGAGGCATGCAGGTCCAAATGCACCATATTGAATTAACTGCTCCATCGCTATCACCTTGAGCAGTTGTGTGGCAAAATGGCTTCTGCTGAAGCAGAAGAAAATATTGTGTAAGGAGGAGGGGGTATTGGCGTTGTGTGTGGGGGGCAATTATGTACACATGAGGTTTGGGGATATCTTGGGTAGTAATAGAAGTTGGGGATGATAAGTCTGGAAAAGAGGATGTGGGATTAAAGCTCAGAGGCCCTGGCTCATATCTTCTGTTCAAGCTATTAGACTTGTGAAATTCAGATACATTAGTTTAAACCTGTACGCATAACTATGAAGGAACTAAAGATGACACCGAGGCCTTGTGTGCCTTTGTAAAAGAAACAAAACTGCACATTGTTCTATATAGTTAAACATAATATTGGGCCGAGTAAAAAAAATATGTTTTTCCTATTTGATGTTTAAGTTTCAATGTTTTAAATAAATACCAATTGAAATACATTTATTGCTGCAGCTATAGTCAAATGTTAAAGTAAAGGGAACATGTCATCCTTTTTTTAACATTTAAAATAACTCAAGGTGACTGCCATTTACTTTGTCAGCATGAAATCCTCTTCTATTTGCCTTTCTGATCTTTATGGTTTCCTTAATTACTAATTAGTTCACTAGCAAAAAAACTCTCACTGAAATGAGGGAGGACAGGTGGGTGAGTCTTAGCCCTGAAGTCAGGGAAGTCAAGCTCTTAGAAACAAAGTTAAACCAGTTTCAAAGGAAGACACAAAAATGCCTTTAGTGGCTAATGAAGGTAACAGGGGGCCTGCAGTTAGACAAAACACTTTTAAAGGTAACATTGGCTGAAATATTGGTTGTAATAGTTTTGCTGGGAAGGCTAAATAAATAGTAACAGTAGGGCTAAAATATTTACCTTTCCTCAAGAAACTACTCTCTCCAGTGTTTGACACATGACCAAAAGCCAAAACTCTACTTAAAGAGGAAGTTTACCCACTAATTGAATGTCTCCCAAAACAGTTGCCTTTAAAGAAGAACTATGGGGTTAAGGCTTCCTCCCGTCACCCTAGGCTCAGTATACCGCAAGCTGTAGCTCGCGGTATACTGAGACGCCGCAGTATACCGAGAGCTGCTGCTCGCAGTATACTGAGACCCCGCAGCTGAAGCGGATCCCGACAATTATGCCGGGATTCGCCCAGCTATGTGACTGACAGCTGGCTCTGCCTATTTAGAGGCAGAGCCAGCTGTACCCGCCCCTTCCCCGTCAGTTCCGCCAGTCAGCGCTGGCGGATCGGAGCGGGGAGGGGGGAATCCAGCCCCTCCCCTGTCACAGCAGAGAGCCGTGACAGGATGGAGAGGTGAGCGAACGCCAGTATGTGTTCGCTCACCTCCCGATCTACTGAGCCGACCTGTGACAGTCTCATTGTCACAGGTCGGCTAGAACTATGAGGTGAGTGAAAAGCACTCACCTCATAGTTCTCCTTTAAGGCATGCCAAGTGTCAGAATTGCCAGTGTGCCTGATTTCGGCTTTCAAATGAATTTTAAAGCCCTCAAATGGCTGATGTCATAGCTAATCACAGGTGCAGCACTATGGCAACTGCAATCCAAATAGAGGCTACTATAGCACCTTCTTTGGCTGTAAGAGATAGGAGGTTGTAGTTTATAAGGGGAGGGCTAGTTAATCTGAACTCTGATCCTTTAGCAGAAATCACGTGACCAAATGCGTAGCTTTCTGTGACCAGTACTGGCATGACATCAAAGCAGCATTCTCTCCAGGAAAGATTAGTATTTCAATTAGCCTTTGTCTATCCCAGAAATAATCTTAACATTATTAATAGGTTAGATAATATTGAGTGATGAACTAATAATTACCATTTGCATCAAACTCAGCTTTTCTTTAGGAAAGCCAATACTGAAATGTGCAGCTACAACTTCAAAAGGCTGTATTTGTGTTTTCCATACAATTATAACTGCACTGTGACTTTGGACCTATAGCAGGCCATTAAAGATTCAATCCATTGGATTGGATGCTCCTCTACATGACCGTCTCAAAGTGCTGAATGTGTAAACCGATGTTAATGGGGCTTAATTAATGTATGATTAGTCCAACAATGTAAATATTAATCATATTTCTGCTGTTGTCCTTAATGTGTTATATTTACAGAAATTAAAATAAACTGTTGGCAAACAGAATGCATGTTATAACACACAATGTGCTTCTCGTGAGATTTTATCACTTGCAGTCATTAAGTAATGGTGGGTTAGCCGACAGGGTCAGCCAATGATGGAAGCAGAAGGTCTAATGAGATGTTTTGTTTTGTTTTGCTCTTGCGTTGATTTCTGTTGGTACATTTTCCAACAGCAGGCAGGGGGCCATCAATACTGTAGAAAATACACTACAATTAGTGCTTGCTCTCATGTTAATTTCTGCACAGATCCCTGTAATTGTCACTAATCGCAATTAGACAGAAAAAGGCTGCATAGACATTCGCATTGTTCCCCTGTTCCCCTGTGCTGCGTCTAGACAGGGCAATAAGTAATAGCACTTTTTCTACTACAAGTGTCAGCAATGTAGTTGAGTTAATAAAACTTACTATCAGAGTTTTATGGCTATAATTGTTTAATCTCAGTATTTGGCCCTTTACATTTTTAGAATCTCACCACACATTTAGCCTTTCATTTTCCACTGTAATATCTGCAAGGATTATAGTCAGGCTACACTGGCTATATTAAGCTTGGTCAGAACTAATACTAATACCAGATCTGTAGCTAAAATTGTACCATCGTGTATCCCATTTACAACACTCACTTCTTTTAATTAAAGTGATTGCTGCAAGTTAGATACCAATCCATGCCCAGTCGGATCAAAAAAGTCCAGCTTCCCCTTTTAATGTCCCTCCAAAATACTTGGAATATATTGTATGCGCACTCTTTTGGACCTCACAATGACCATTATTTCAGTACAAAGCACCATTGTGGTTTCACCAAAGACACCAGTGAGATTTAAACCTTGCAAAAATCATAGTTGGAGGCTATGACCCAATCACTATGTTGAAAAAGTAGACCACGGGCATGCTTTAAAATTTCAATACCTTTCTGGCAGGAGAAGAGTCAAACCTTCTTTTTTTCCCCAGGGATACAAGCACCACTTCTATCTGACACCTCCTGGTGTGGTATAGTGTGCCCCCTGCCGGGTGCTGTGGTTCCTTCCATTAGCTGCTACGTCACTACCGTGTACTGTGGTGACATAATGGCCGGTGGGAGGAACCACAGCACTTGGCAGACACGAGGCTATCTGACACATATAGAAATGTTGCAAAGAAGCAGTGCCAGTATCTCTTGATGAAAAGAAAGGCCAGACTCGCCACTCACCAAACAGGTATGTATTGGTCTCCTTCCTTAACCACCATCTGTTTTTTTTTGTTAAGCATGGTGACAGGATTGCTTTGACATATGAATCTCTACATTTGTTAGCACTGACAGTTTGATACTATCCGAGATTTCCACTTCTGTTCATAAGGCTTTTGATAACCATTTTTTAAGAAGTATTTGACTCCTTTGTTATTTTTACTTAGGTACAGGAGTTTCTTATTGTACAGTCTGCAGGTTACAATAATTGAAGTTTGCATTTCCTTTTATGAAATATATATAGCTATGGTAGCGGTAGTAGCAATTTCCCCTTAAGACACTCCTTTTTGACAAGTAAGGCTTTTGCCTGCACTTTTTACAGTGCTGCCACCAGATGCTTCACTTATGTAATAGCCTTCTGAATACCTCTGTAAAGCATTTCACTTGCAGTTTTAAGTTAAGAAAAAGACAAAGCATGCAAGACAAAGCATGCAGTAGGATATCTCTTCCAATCAATTGTTCATAGCTAGCTCTATATTTCTTCCCAATCACTTTCCATAACAACGAAACAGTACATGTCTTGATGGTGGCGGAAAATCTTGAGTTACTTTCATTGAAGTAAAAGTTGACAAATTACATTATATGGGGGGTTTAAGCTGCTTAATTAATTCCATGCATCAGGCTTGGTATACATTATCTGGCGATATATGACATGTTTTGATCATTTGTTAGCAAATGGTCCAGTCATTGAAAGCCAATTTACACTGTGGAATAGTTGTAACCAGGAACTTGCAACCGGGCCTATTACTTTGTTTTTTATAGTTCCTTTCAGAAATAATATTTCCCTGTTCCCACTAGAGAGTCCATAACAGTCTGCCAGGACCCCACAAAAGGTCAAATCATCTGTTTTTTAGGGGACTATGAAGAAATTACCTGTTGATGCTGCCATTTTCTTGATGCACACATTAGTTCCAGTGCCAACAAAGCTAATCAGCTGAAATTCAAATATGTGATCCCCGGAAGCCACTTTCACCAGTCAACCTGTGCTGAGCTCTGACAATGCTCAGTCCGGTGGACTCAGTCTGCCACTAGCAGTCAGACATATACAGCTCCTCCTCACTCCCTTTGCCAGGGAATGCAGTGAGGTGGCGACGTCAGTGCTGAGAAGATATCTCTGCCCGCTGCTCATCACTTAAGGGACATCTGTAAATGAATATCAGTCACCTGACTGCAAAACAATAAAAAAGGTAAATACATTATATGATGAATAAAAAAACATAGTGGCAAAGCAAACTTAAGGGTACCTTTTGAACATTGTCTGATGTGTTAGCTGTCCATCTATTGAAAAAGTTAACAAAAAAGAAATCCATCTGTCATCTTTCTATGACTAAAAAGAATTTAATGTTTTACTATGTTGTATGAAATTATGTATCCATGACTGATGTTCCAGTTAACGAGTAGATTTCTTTTTTTGTTTTTTATACTATAGGTTGAGTATTCCCATGATCTTAAAATGTATCTTAACCCAAAATTAATATGTCACAGTTTGCCACTCCTTAGAAGTTGTTGCTGCATTACTGATTGTAATGTCTTCCTTATATTGTAAAGCACTGCGCAAACTGTTGGCGCTATATAAATCCTGTATTATAATAATAATAATAATAATAATGACAACAATAATTATAATTTGTTTTAATTTTTCAAGCTTTTTCTCCTGGAGATTCTGCCAGTACCATACTTCCAGTCCTAGGATGACAATGTTTACTCACCCTTCTCTAATATGACAATAATATTAATATAGGATTATGGAACCCCACATAGGTATGTTTGTGTAGCCCTCAAGAATAGCAGAGAACAATGCAATTCATAACAATCAACACAGGCAGAGGGAACAGGAAGTCATCCACTCACAAGAGTTCTGGCAAGATCAATAGATATTTTCTTGAACTTATCAAAAAGATATCACAAACAATTTCAATGTTAAATTTAACAAACCAAAAAGTTAATTGTTAGGGTTTACATACACTGTAGCATAATTGTCACTGGACCAAGTGTCAACATTGGAAGATTTCTTTCTGTTCTGGTGACAACCATAAAATTTAGCATTTCTCATAATGTTCTGTCCTGGTGATAATGGTACAGAGGAAGAATATCCCCTGTGAGGACATATGAAGTATTGAAGATCTGTCAGGTTCCACAATACTACCTGGTAACATGGATACTTCCCATTGCTTGTCCATCAGCAGGGTCCTGAGGACTTGTCACAAGTGGAATCACTGGTTTTTACCTCCAGAACAGACGTAGAGGGTCACATGAGGGCATATGGCTTTAGAAGGTTTTTTTTTAAATATGGGGGTGGGGGAAAAACTACATTTGTCCAGGATTTAAGACAACTAGATTCTAATTTTGTGAGAAGGAAAAAGTGCATGTTTGTGCTTTATATATTTGCTTGAGGGCAGTTATATTTCTAGCACATAATTTATAATTTTGTAATTTTTGTAGCAAACAGATTATTATATCCATGTGTAATAGTTACATTTTTGTGATTGCTGCCACTGACTACTTTGAGTGATGTGAAGAATCCGCAAGGAACAGGTCACTGATTGGCAGCATCCATGCTACTGTCTGCAGTCTCTAAGCTCTGTTAGCTTTTCACGTCCAGTTTAATTTTCAGCTATTGCATAAGTACCCACTGACTGAACACAGTTGCATCTGTCAATAGGACAGGTTAGTCTGTCAGAATGATTGAGCCATTCACCTGTGCTTAAGTGAGGATATTCATAAAACTTGCAATAAAGTCTGGACATAGAAATCAAATCAAAGCAAAGCTATGAATTACTGAGCTTTCCAGCTGTGCCTTTATATGCTGAGGAATGTTGAATACTCCAGATGGCCTAGTGGCTGGTTCACTATGAATAATTTGCTAACCATTGACAAAGATGCAAGCAGTGCACTGGGTTTGACCTGGAATATCTCTAGGTTAAATATATGCAACATTTTCTTGTCCTATTTAGGAATTATGGTAACAATATTTAGAATGATTAATGCTTACTTCTCTATTTGTTTCATAAAAGTAATTTTTCATGTAACAAATTATGCTAACATAACTAGAGTTAAACTGTATGTTACATTATATCTGAGCCATAGGTGGTTTCACCACCTATGGCATGGGGAAAAAAATGTATAAAGTTTTTGCAGACCTTGCATCCCCCACAAACGTTAAGCACAGAGAAAAGTAACTTGTCCTTTCCATACCGCAGCAGTATCACCTCTAATATAGATGGGGGTTCCCCTTTATCTTGTTCTTCACCTGTCAAGGCCGACAATACCATGAAACCACCATGTCGGAGCTACAATTGCTTCTGGTTGATTTACGCCTTCCTCTCTTGCCAAGATCAACATCAAGCTCTTCTGCCATCCTGCAACAAAAGGCCTCATGTCAAGAGACTTCCTTATCCATGCTGCACTTAACTGCTGACACAGCCACCACTACATGCAGGAAAATGGCAGCCATACCGCATGCAGACTTCGATTTTGCCAGATGAATGTTGACCATTGGGAGCTATGCCACTTTCATATCATTGGCGATATCTACTCCTACCATGACAGATAAGTATTGTACTCTGCCTTATTTCAGTTGATATTCCCTGCTATCCTCCAGGATGCCTCAGGGTGCTCCTTGGTTTTTTTTTTTTGGATGCTGAAGAAATTATTCCTGCTGCTGAGAGTCTGGTCCCCTGCCACTCTCTCTCACTCCCACTGATCTCTGGGATAAATTTTTTTTAGTTTCTTTGATAATGTTGTTTTTCATCCTATACTTCTAAGTATGTAGCTGAGCCAGCATTTATCATGAGCACTGATAG
Organism: Nanorana parkeri; assembly: GCF_000935625.1. Classification (NCBI taxonomy): domain Eukaryota; kingdom Metazoa; phylum Chordata; class Amphibia; order Anura; family Dicroglossidae; genus Nanorana; species Nanorana parkeri. The sequence goes on from NW_017306590.1 coordinate 943,268, forward strand.
ACTGCCATCACTTAAGATATCTATGTCCCATTTTTCCAGTACCCTATGTGTTTCTTGACCCCCTGTCTTACGTTACTTATAACATTGATGACAAATCTTGAATTAACTGTTCTTCTGGGCACTAAGACTATCTTGTTATCTCATCTCATAAAAGCTTGACAATCATTTAGCACCTTATTACCTGTTAGATGTTCATGTTAATTGTGTTTCGCTTTGCTCATTATTGGAAGCCAATTTGCAGCTGCACAGGTTGCTTCTTAATAGCATCCTTTCTGCACTGTATATTTGTTTTACATATCTCTAGAGTGCCTATTGGGGGACAATGGTGTACTTGTTGATGCGGATGCATTATGCCTGGATCTCCCAGATGATACCTCCTCCTTACAAGGCCCAAACTCTACACTTGCTAGGCCACATCAGTCCTTCATGCTTTTTAGGACCGTCTATTTGCCATGTCCAGCTGGGACTTTACTCATGTAGAGAATGAAGGGGGATTCTTTCTGGTGAGACAGGGACCTGCACTCTCAGCTGAGAATTCTCCAACATGTAATAAGAAATATATGCTTGTTCCTAACACTGTCCTCTAGCCTGCTTGACTTAACAAGATGTGGTCTGCATCACACACACCTTTAAGGCTTTTTGTGGGACAGTGAACCACACATACTGTACTAGCAGTGTGCCTTTTACATTTGCCTTTTAACCCAGTTGGTCCCAAATATGCCCTAATGCCAGGGAGGTAGTCACTGCTCACCCTACTAGACCTTTGGTTTGAGTATTTTTCTCACCTACTGGGGTTCTGCTGGAAAGATCATAGTGACATTTGGTCTAAGCCTCCCTAATGGATGTATTTTGGTTTGCTCCAGTTCTTAAACATGTTGACCCTGTTTTTTTCTCTCTTCCCCCACCTTAGTCCTCCACCATCCATACTTCTCCCTACCCAGACATCCCGGGGTTAGTGGAGACAACCTTTTGATTTTTATGTTAATATGGGATTTGACTTGCACCATCCCTACTACCTGACATGGCAAATCTACAGATCCTGACCCTTAACATCAAGGGCCTTAGGTCTCCTCACAATCACATCCTAGCCTTTAGACATTTTTTAACTATGGCAGCTGATATGATTTGTCTCCAAGAAACACATTTCTCCTAATCCTAAGTCCTCAAATATTTCCTTTTATATTACCTCCAAGTGTACATTGCGAGTGATCGTGTAAAATGTAGAGGGGTCTTAATAGGTTTCCACAGGTCCACTTTATTCATCTGCAACAGAGATCAAATACCCCTTGGGACAATAGGAGGCAACAGTTGTTACCTACCATATGCCCAATTCGAATCACCCCCTTTTTTTCAAAGATCTTCTCAACACAATCAAACAGCATAAAACAGTAACCTTTCACTTATGCAGAGATTTTAACTTAACACTCCAATCCAGTCTTGATAAATCCACACAACCTCCCTCATTTTCTCAAGGATTGATCATATCTTTATAGCTCACCCCCAATGCTCTTCACTATCAAACTCGTACCATGGAGGGATAAGTGCACTCTCAACCTCTTCCGCCACCTTATTGTCTACCTCACCAACCCAATGTTGAATTTAAACAGTTACCTTCTGACTGATGAATACCTCCAAGCCCACATATAGTTCATCATTATGGACTACTTGGTCCACAGTAGCTCCCCCTTAATGTCTCCCCTCACATTATGGGAAGCACACATGGCTGCGATACAGGGAACATATATACAATTTGCCACCAGTCTTAAACGAGACAGTATTAAGAAGCTACGCCAGTTAAATAGTGACTCTCTAGATGCAACACAACATTTTCAGCACTCCCCCACATCCCAAAACAAACTTTGGCTAGACCATCTTACAGGGGACCTTAACTTTCTCTCAGTTCCTTCCCTTTCCAGTACCTTAACTGTCACTGTGACAGTAAGTTAGAGTAAATGATTTAGAGGAAATTTCACTGACAGAGCCCTGGATAGAAGTAAAAATCCGAAAGGGGTTCCAATCCATCTCCACTTTATCTACCGCATCCACCTATGCACTGTGATTCTTAAGAGAGTCAGGGTTACTAATCAGGTGTTTTGGAGGTTGCTGATTGAGCAGGGAGGAAGACCAATATTTATTTAAGTTGTATTTCTACCATTTACTTTGGTTATTTCTGAAGAGGGAGAGGTCCTACACGGTCGCTCCAAATTGAGTCAAGCTATTTTATTAAAATTGGAGCCTTATACCGATTTTCAGTGTGGAATCACCTCTTTACGGTGCCATTTTACAGTATCTTTAAATAAAGTACCTTAAGTATTAACAAAAATGTATCTTATTTGTGTATCACTCAGCTGTAGATCCTCAAATCATCTCTGAATTCATGCTGACACTGTCCTTCCTTCTGGAGGGTGGCTACTTTTGTTCCTCGTGGTCCCTGTGTGTTTTGTAAAGTAGTCACCGCTCCAAGCTCACTCCCGTGATAGACTATAATTAGGGATGTCGCAATACCATTTCTTCAAGACCAAGTACTTTCCCTTAGGTACTTGCCGATACAATTACATGTGGCATTTTTTCTAAAACAATACAGACTAATGATTTTAGGGCAGTTTCTTTATAATTATGAAGAACTGTAACTCAATCCATGATTATTCAGGCTATAGAGGACTACAAATCTCAGCAATTGATGATTATTCAACATTGGAGAATGACAACCAGCAATCATGGATTTCTGATTTGTAGTCCTCTATAGCCGGTTGCATTCTCTTGCTAATCATTGATTATACAGCATTGGAGAATGGCAACCAGTAATAGAGGACTGCAGATCCCATCAATCCATGATTACACAGCAATTAGCCCTCTATGTATGCATGTGAGATAGGGACCCTAGATTGTAAGCTCCTTGAGGGCATGGACTGATGTGAATGTGCACTGTGCAAAGTTCTGCGTAATTGTTGGCGCTATATAAATATCAATAATAAATAAATTATACAGGGCTTTGTGCTGTCTTACCAGGACTGCGTGCGGATCTCACCAGGGCTGCATTTGGGTCTCACCAGGGCTGCATTTGGGTCTCACCGGGGCTGCGTTTAGGTCTCACTGGGGCTGCACTTGGGTCTCACCGGGGCTGCATTTGGGACTCACCAGGGCTGCATTTGGGACTCACCAGGGCTGGAGTTGGGTCCCACCAGGACTATGTGCAGATCTCATCAGGGCTGCTTTTGGGTCTCACCAGGGCTCTGCAGGTGGGTGCCGGGATGAACGGGTGGGATCCGGGCTTCGGGCCTGTACAGGCAGGCGTGACCGGCACTATCAAAGATATCTGCCTGAGGTCCCTAGAAGGCTGCTTGAGGTCCCCAAGTGTGGGACCTCAGGCAGTCAAACTTGTTTAAAAATTGAAAGGGCTGGTATCAACCATTGCAAGTACTCGTGAAAAGGCCCTGTATCGGGACATTCCTAACTACAATGCCAATACAAATTGGCTAACTAAAGTGAGATTGTAGTCCATCACGGGAGCAAACTTGGACAGGTGCCCCTGTCTTTTTTGTTTTTTTTATGGGGTTATTCACTAAAGGGTGAAGAGTTTGGAGAAGACTGAAAAAGTGAACAATCTAGGACAAAATAGCTGATTTGGAAAAATTCTCCAATTTGGCTTACTTTGCAGTTCAGCTATGTTGTCCTAGATTGTTCACTTCTCCTGCCTTCTTCAAACTCTTCACCCTTTTGTGAATAAATCTGTTAGTTTTCACTACATGTAGAATTGTATTAAGAACTAAAAATAAGTTTTGCCTGGACATAAAACTTAACTCCTTACTCCTGCAGCACTACATTACCTACCTTTCCTTTCACCGCATCATGCTGTTCGGCCATCAGGGCCAGGAAAAGCAATCCCTGCGTAAGCTCCTACCTACTTTTCAGAGATTAAGGCTATGGGCCCCTTACCCAGTCCCATGTGACAGCACTAATGCTGACACATGGTAGAGGGGGAGTGACACACACGCTAACCCATTCCCAGAAGTACCAATGATTTCCATTTGCTCCTGTTGGCAGAATGGAGTTGTGTGAGAGAGAGCAAATGTGATTATGTACTGTTTGGGAGAGTGCAAATTTAGTGTCCTTTATCTTTACTCTGCATTGGCAAAGCCATGAGTGACTATGAAAATATCCCTGCCCCATAATTCTAGTATTAAAGCAGTGAATGGGACATTCACCAAACATTCATTGCAGGTATATATTCCTGATGCATGTGTATTAAATTACAGTGACTGGTTCACCTGCAGTGAATGCTTGGTGCCAGGAAGCGCCTCATCCAACAAAGGGAAAGGATGCCCATTGATGACTGTCACAGGCTTGTTCACAGTCTGCTTAGAGACTATAACCGTATGGGCTCTATGGAGGAAGAAGACATCTGACAATATTTCCTTTCCCCCACTCTTTCCTTTCACCCCCACAAGTTGTTTTTCGTTGGGATGCCATGTAGGACGTGCAGAATTGGGGTTTACCCAAGCACTTCACGTCTGACATTGCACCACCAGGTATTTCTGGTGAATCCTCACAGACCACATATTCAGTAGAGGGTAAAGCGATGTCATGAATGACATGTAGGGCCCAGGATTGTTGTCTTGTGCTACATGTAAGGCATCATCACTGAGTGAATGTAATTTACTTGTGTGAATATACTGTATTGCTATGTGGTGTTCTTGCACTGCATCGCAGTACAGGGTGGATCGTGCCCTGAAACATTGACTTGTTTTTTTATATATTTTATATAAAAAAGTATATTTTTTCAATCCAAAAATATATTCCTGATGCATATGTATTAAATCACAGTGATTGGTTCACCTGCAGTGAATGTTTGGTAAATGTCATATTGATTGCTTTGTAAATATGCCCCTATATGTTTTTGATAGAAGGGGTGCTTAATGTTGTCTGTGTGCTTACAGTGCCCAGGATTACACCCAGCCAGCATGGTTTTAAATATACTCACAAAACCTCTCTAGCATGCTTCTTTTAAATTATAGTAAGACAAAATCATAATTTTTTCATTCAAACATAATGCAGGCACAGATTTATTTCTTGGTGGTGTTTTAATGGTAGTTTTTGATAGTTTTAATATAAATGCTATTTATTTTAAGGGCCTCATATACTTAACTTCATCTTGAAAACAGCTTTTGATAAACTTGTCCAGTTTTCCAAGTTGTTGATTTCCTAGACCAGGCATAAGGCTGCACAATCAATTGTACATGCATTTCTGAAATTCCAAACTTAGTCCATGTTGTATTACAGCAATTTAACAGAAGATCTGAGTTTTTACACCCGGTGAAATGAAAGTATCTAGTACTTGAGAGCAATTGCTGAGGTTTGGCTATCTTCATTTCTACCTGTTATCTTACGTGGAATTAAAATAATAAAACACCAGGTCAGGACCAAATAACCAAAACGGCAGCAGTCCAGGAACCCAGCTGTGCATTACTGCTGCAGGCAATGCTAATGTATAAGCAATTCCAAGTACACCATAGCTTTCATGTATTTCCAGGTAGCATACTGTACATATTGAACTATTATCATAATGTTTTACTTAAAGTAATTGTATTTTATATGTTCAGGTTGCCATTTTTTTGTATTTTCCCAGCCATATAGACAGTGCATAGTTTTTAATCAGTCAGACCTCACTGGTAGACTTGTACTGCACAGTCCGCATGTGTAATGAGCAAATATGTCTGCCCCAATGTACATATGTACAGTAGATATACAACATATAAAGAAGAAGGTTTTTGTTAAGCATTCACACACATTAATAAAACGATTAACATTTAGTTGATCATTTTTACATGTATATCTATAAAGTGATAAAATATATATATATATATATA
>NW_017306590.1:949359-961696 GCF_000935625.1 Nanorana parkeri
TATATATATATGTATTTCCTTTAAGTAACTTCAGTTTGCATAAAGGAAGTGTGACTAGTGTGTATGTGGTGCCATTGGCTGATATGTTTATGTTATAATCTCTACCTACAGCCTTCCTGAAGATTTTCAAGCAAGAGGATTTATGAGGAAAGGGCTATTATAATATTATGTGAAATAAGCTATGGTGTTTTATGAAAATAAACACTGTACAGTTAGCTGACCGGGAATTTGTATGTGTCTGTTGTGCTTATTAAGATTATTGAGCCCAACTACAGGCAACATTTATAAAAAAATAGCGCCCAACAAGAGTTTAAAACAAAAAAAAATCCCAGTAATTCCTTTCCGTCACTATATATCCTCAGTCTGCAGGTCAAATGATACCCATCCTGTGTTCTGGACTCACAACCTGAGGGGTTGTCACCACAGTGCCCTGCACTCACAGTATAGTGATTCAGAAAGTGACACTGACATCATTAGCACCTCTCTCTGCATTATTGAGGAGACCTGGGGAGGATCCTGAATGTCACATGACCAGTGAAACCATCAGGAAAAGTTATGTATACAAAAATAAATATAATACAGCAGGGTGATCTGCAGTGGGAACAATGGGGTCCTGGACAGGGGAGACCAGAGTTGGGCTTTACTGAGAATGCATAAAGCAGACCTATAGCTTGGACACGATTTTGACCCTTAACCAGGTTTCATCTTCTTAAGCCTGGGTATCCAAAATACAATACTTTTTTGTCCCTTTTTCCAAAGAACTTTCTAAATTATATACCAGGATTCCTTCTCTCAGCAGCAATAAAATGAAGAAATAATATGCTTTGAAAGTGATTTATGATGGCACCTAAAAAACAGATTTCCAAAGACGTATTTTGGAGCTGGGGAAACCCCAGGAGACAGGTCAAACATGAGTCTAAGCATGATTTAAAAGGCTCCATTTGTGACATGACATTTAATGTGTGTGCAGTGAGACCCATGTGTCCCTAATAAAAGAGCATTACTTTTTAAATACAAGACAGCATGCTGGGTGTGTTTTTTTTCTTTGCTGTAGAATATTTAACCTTTTCTTGCAGTTGGAAATGCCTAACCACAAAGGAAGTTTTACATGTAATAAAAACTTCCAGCTTATTAAAGCACTTTTCATTAGGTTGGCTAGAGGGAAGACAGCTGGGCAAGGAATGAAATGAATCCATGTACACACAGCTCAGAAACTGATTGTTTACACTATACCATTGTCAGCTGTAAAGTAGGATGCATGTAACTACACCAAACATAAAGGGTCACATATTATTTCTAACCAAATAGAATCCAATAAAACATATAGCAAAAAGGATAGACTAATTGAAAATCACATAAGCATCATACATTTTGTTTGATTGATAGGTAGTGCAGAGATTGTGTTTATGTGCTTTATGCCCAAATTCTTCATATAATTATCATGGTGCAAAATGATTGCGCTTTAGCTTACTACCATCAATTTGTAAGGCTTGCAGTAATAGATGCCAATGTATGATATTGTGGTTTTGCTTTTTGCACTCCTAAAACATAGATCACTTCACAGAGTTACAAGATTTGCATATTATACAAACTTATATAAACTACAGGTTTATCCAGAGCAACACAAAAACATTCCTTATATGGGATCCTGCACATGGACATATGCTGCCATATGAGCAGTTGTGCTTATATAATATACAGTATGCCAATGTGAATGCAAAAGCAACTCAGTGCAGCTCAAAGCAATTCATCAGTGAATTGGAAGCAATGTAAAAGCAATTCAAGGAAATGCTAAAGCATACCAATTGTAGCCTCTGAGTGTACATGAGCCGAAAAGTATGGTCCACTTTGTTTTAACATTTCTTCCTGATCCCTAAAGTATGGTTAGAACCCTATAAACACTGAACCTTTCTTTAACAAGTTAAGTGCTTTAATGTAAGCTGAATACCTTAAAATCAGGGTAGCCAAACTCCGGTCCTCCAGGTGTTGTAGAACTATAAGTTCCATAAGGCAATGTAAGACTCTGACAGCCACAAGTATGACTTCCAGAGGCAGATGCATGATGAGATTTGTAGTTAGACTAAGGCTGGAGGGCCAAAGTTTGGCTACCTCAGCCTTGTCCTGTTTTCTGCTTTTGGGGATACTTGCACAACAGTACAGACAGTTATTCACCTCACAGGGTTGATTTAAACCATATGCACACCTAGGGACATATTTATAAAGCAATGAATGTGACATTTACCAAGCATTCAATGCCGGTGAATCAGTCACTTTAATTTCAAACACATTCCCCAGTGACATTACTCATGTTTGAGGAATGTCACATTTACTGCTTTATAAATATACTCCTGTGTGTTGAGGTTTCCCAGAAAATGAATACTGTGTTGCACTGTCATAGCAAAGCACAGTTTAAAATTGAGTTTCTCTAAAAAAAAAATTAAAAAAATTAAAACAAATCTATATCAATGCTTTTGGGCCCCTCTAGAAGGAAGGACACTGTCCTTCCCTCTGGAGGGTGGCTACTTTTGTTCCCCATGGTCCCCGTGTGTGTTGTAAAGTAGCCACTGCTCCAAGCTCATTCCCATGATGGATTACAATCTCACATTTAGTTTAGTGTTGAAATTATAGTCTATCATTAGGAGTGGGCTTGGAGCGGTGACTACTTTACAACACACACAATGACCATGGGGAACAAAAGTAGCCACCCTCCAGAAGGAAGGACAGTCTCAGCACCAATTCAAAGATGATTTGAGGATCTACAGCTGAGTGATACACAAATAAGATACATTATTGTTGTTAGATGGTTAAGGTACTTGAATATATTTTTAAGATTTAACTCCTGAGTTTAGTGTCACTTTAATAACATGAACATTATAAGATCTTTTTTTAGGTTTTGTCCATCGGCCATCTCGGCACAGAGCCACATATGACAATACATTAAGCTCATCTGGATGTCTCACAACAGAAAAAGGAATGTTTTCTCCTAGTTAAACACTGTAGTGCAGACAAACAAGCAGAAGAGTTAAACATACAAGAAAAGTACACACAGACAATGAACTGGTTCCCTGAATGACAGAGTTTTTAGCCAACCCCTGCCAGTGAGAAGAAAGCAAATGAAAGTGCCTTTTTTTCCTCTTTCCTTCTCTCTCTCTCTTTTTTTTCTAACTCTCTCTCTCTTTGTTAAGTTAGTGCTCACACAAAGCAGCTTTGTGGCTTTTCCAGACTTGTCACAGCCGTCAGTCGGGATAAGGAAAACGATATTGTTTCCAGTACTTGAGTTCCTTCCGTGCTGACATGTGCCACTCGATGAGGATGATAAATGCCTCCCTCATTAGCTTGGGGTGTGGGATTACTGGCTGACAACACATTAATCACCAGCTTCGGTGGCAGACTGACGAGCAATAGACATTGTTAACAAAACTTTTCTAATATGTCACTCTTCTGTCTGGCAGGCAATAATCAATCACTCAGATTGGCAGCCCTGATAAATCATACTATTTATACTCTATGTAATGAAAGATCTTTCCCACATCCTGTCATTTTTTTTTTTAAAGACACAGTTTTCATTTGCAACCCTTGGCATGGAAAGAGTTAATGGCCTCACTGGGTCCAAAACAAAGTTTTCCTTTCCAAAATCATAGTGTCCACTACTAGCTTGCATTGCTTAGCCACCTTAGGATCTATGTTCAGTCCAAAGTAATGGCACTAACCTAGATGGAGGTGACTGTGCAGGATTATATTATGTGCCCCTTCACAGCAGTAAAAGCTTACCACTAATGTGCAGTATTTGTCAGCATCCTGCATACATCCCCACTAGTGTGTTAATTTTTTCCTTCTTAAACCTCCATTGCTCCCCTTATACATCCCCTTATATTAATATAATAATGGAAATCTGAACATGTTAAATATTTATCTCCTGCCTATTATAAGTAATAGAAGTGCTCCCTAAATATTTCAGATAGACCCCATGATATACATTACATCTGAACTTAACTGGTGTGTATTCATGATTGTCTACTTTCTACTTCCTATTGCCTTTGTGTTTCCTTGTAAATCATGTGCATTATATGGCTTTTTTTGCACTTACTACATGTCTAGCCAAGTTTATACAAAGTTTATACTTTAAAACATAAACGTGAAATTGTGGTAATAGTTTCATATGCTCTAAATTAAAACTCTATTTTATATTGAGCATTGCAATGTAAGGCCTTAAAATGCGAGATGGGAAATATGGTTTATAGTATGGCTTATAGAAGGATAGCTTCAAAACTATTGTAAGTTCAACAACCTAAGAGAGAACTCTATTATTTGGTGTGGGGGAAACCTGTTCTGCTTGCTTGTTGCCATGATGCCTTTGAAAGTCAGGTTGGTTGTTTAGGACCATTCTGGCTAGCACTGACCAGCCAGGAAAGCCTGTTGCATATGAACTGGTTGACTTCTGACACACGCCATGGGCCTTACTAGAAAAACATTTGCTACCATATTCTTGAAAATCAACCAAATGAAGTGTGCAGCAGGAATATGTTACTGTTTAACAGTGACAAAAAGTTTTGGGTTCCTGTTGAAAGAGAGATTAGGAGTTGTAGTGAATTTGTGCTCTCTGCACTCTAACAGACACCCAAGCAAATGTGCACTATTAACCCCTTCATGACTGAGGCCCTTTTTTCATTTTTTGCACCCATGTTATATTCCACATTTTAGGCCTGAAAATGACTTAAAACCCCCCAACATTATATATTTTCTGAATGCCAAGACCCTATAGAATAAAATGGTGGTAGTTGCAAATTTTTATGTTGCGCAATATTAGCGCAACTCCTTATTAAACCCCAACATTTAGTGAAAAATGTAATTTAATGCCCCAAAACACAACAAAATACCAATTTTTTAAATGACATATAAAAGATGAGGTTACAACGAGTAAAACGATACTGAACATGCATAGGTTACAAATTGCGTGCGTCCGTGAAACGGCGAAAAACTGCAGTACCCCAAAAAGTCAATAGAAGACGCTTAATGCCATGTAAGGTGCAAATAAAAGTAGTCAGAATCCCTTGTTTGTGCTGAGCTGTGTGTCTTCATATTCAGAATGCACTGCAGTGCAGCCCTTACTGATTTTATTGTAGCAGTTATGAATGGCATCAAGAACATAATTTTTCTTTTAAAAATAAACCATTTAATCATTTTTAATTTGTATTAATTAACCGGTTTAAAGATCTCTGAACTGTAGTTTGGAATTACTGATGCAAAATGTGACAGCCCAAGAAAAATTGTACCAGGTCAGAGCTAATAACAGTATAGTCAGAGCACTGAACGGTAAAGCAAACAACAGTACTTATTTACTTCTTAGTTATTGACAATGCTTTTATATATCTCATGGGAGGCTGTGCGTTGCCACAGGTCATGTGCCAAAATGGGGATAAGGTCCGTAACAGGATATGGGCAGCCCTTGTTTCTTTAACAGTTCTGTCTTTTATATGATTAATGTCCCTGCAGGCTCTCTCTGGGTCAGGTGAGGGCCTGTCACTACAGCTGCAAATGACACTTACAGCAGATGTTATACCTCACTCTTGTTTTCACTGTCAGTTCTAAATACGGGAACTTGGAGTGTGTAAAGATAAATAATAGCATGGCCTAACATGCGCACGTTTCTGTGTAACAATGTGATTTTTTAGGTTGCAGCCATGTGTAGATAATTTAATAATATCGCACTGTAATTAGAACTGTTTGCTAGATAGCGGTTGTAGTTTAGAATGGCCCTACTTGTTTAGATTGTTCTACACATATTTTTTATCTAGTTATTATTCATATTTGGTATTTTCTTATTAAGTTACATATTTAGAACCTTTCACATCAGTCCCTGCCTAGGGGTGCAATCTAATGCATCTATTACTGATGTATACTCACACACACACACAAACAGGCACATGTTAATTAATTTGTATATATCTGTGGGAACATGACAAAAAAACATAGATTTCTATGCAAATAGGTTCCTGACTGCATTTGATCCCATAACCTCAGTGCCACAAACCAAAAATGCTCATCCTCTTTCTAAAAGTTTCATATTAGATTTCCATCACTATCAAATTTTAATTTACAACCACTGGGCTTCATTCTACATTTATATTACAATACAACTGCTTGCAGATTGTGTGCAGAGCTACTGAAAAGTATTTTTGCTCGAACCGTGCGCATGTCTCCAGAAGTGATGTCTTACTTCAAGCACCTCTCCTAGGTCAGAGGCTGCATGCCAAAGATGAGATTCTAAAATGTGGATGAAGTAGTGGGTAATATGGCACAAATGTTCTCTCTCTTTGCTCTTTATTTCTTCCTAATTAGTCCCAGGAGTAGGCATTGATTTTGTAGCACTGGTAGCTAACATCTGCTGGTATTGGACAGGTCATTCTGTCTGTGTCCTTCCCTCCTAAATACCCAGCAGGTGACATTTCTTGCAAGGGAAAAGGCACTAGCTCAATGTGACACTGACTGTCTCTTCTGTCCCTCGACGGGCACAGATGGCTGGTCGAATGAAGACATCAAGCTAATAGGTACGTTGACAGCTCTCTGCAGTGCTGGAACTTTTCATGCTTGGAGAGAGAGAAAGAGATGGACAGACAGCATCAGTGCCAAGGCGTGTGGGCTCTGCTGAAGCAATGGCATATGGCCTGCTTCACAAGAAGCTTAGAGGTAGGAAAGAAATCAGTAGGTGACACAATGTGGGCCCAGCATGAAGGCATCTCCTAACCATGTCCCAGTTGCTGTCAGTTTCTGCACAGGACATCGACGCTTGTAGAGACACATTGCTGATAACACTAAGCATTCATATCATCATAATACATAGAACTTTATATAATAACATTTTAAACATAGACACATTAAATACTTTACAAATAAGTTTTTTAAATATGCGTGCAGATGCAAAATCTTATTTCAAGAAATATCAGACCAATATTTGTTTTTATTTACTTTTCTTGTTTGGTTTAAAGAGAACCTTCTACAATTGGCCAATACAAGAATTTGATCGAAATTCAGGCTTTAATTATTATAACAGTGCAGGATTGCTTATGAAAGATTTATATATGTCTTTATTCTAGAGCTGAGAATCAGAGTTGAAAGCCCCTTGATGTCTGACATTTGCTACCCTGTCCATTGCCTGACCTCATGTTGATAACACAGGCTCCTGCTTATGCATAACAATATAAAAATAGAGACCAGTACTTAAGACAGATGTTAACAATAAGGGCATTGCTTTTTTTATAGCATTATGCACACTTAAGTGCTGGAAGACCATCTGTGTTATCAGTATAAGGTCAGGCTCCACAGCTACTACAGTTGTTTGTGATCTTGTTCCATAATAGGCCTGAAGGGCTAAATGGAGGATTTGCCATGTGGAGGATTTGCCATGCCTCAAAATCCCATTACACCATTTTCCTAAATAATAAAAATAACTTTTTAATAAAAAAAGGTTTTGGTGTGTGTAAGGCTAGCCATAGGCATCAAATAGCATAAACATGGTCCAACTACCAACCTATCATCATTATAAATAAATGTTCCAATAACATGCATTGTCTTGTGCCCTCATTTTAGAGAAAAATAGATAAATGACCATATACCTCTGCCAACAATAATGGTGGGCTGAAAAGAATCCAACTTGGCCAAAAGCCAGCTTTGGATGAGTATTTTCAACTAAAGGTGTTTACTTTTATCCACTGACATAATGATCACCGCCTAATCATTTTTTGTCTACAAGTACTTGAATATAGTATGCTGAAAAATGTCCCATATGTCTAATGGCTTTTATGATATGTTGTGGAGTCTGTTGTTATTTGCAAATGTAAATATTATATGCTGTCAAAGAAAATGACAAAAGAAAATATTTGTTGCTTTTTCTGTATTTGCTGTGCTAATACATTGTTTCCCAAACTATGTTCAGTTACATGCCATTGTCACAACCTTTTCAGTGTACTAGTTATTTCTGTAACCTTCAAGTGGTTCACAGGGGTTTCTGTATCTTTGTACTACCACCTTTGGCACTTTCTGTATATAAACTATCCCATTCATGAAATCCTACTTCAGTTTAAAAAGACAATACAATTCTCTATATAAAAACACAGTCTGGTTTAATACAGTCTGGTTAATAAAAGCAGCATTCCTGCATGTGTTTTTCTTCCCCACCTGCAGTTCATTAAATCGCTGCATACACTTAACCCTACTGTACCATACAGCCAGTTCATTCTTGCATAAATCTCTCTCATCATGAGATCCCTCAGCTATTTAGCATTTCAGTAAATAGATTAGGTATTATGTTCCCCCAGAATCATTTATTGTCTGCATTGATGTTACAGTGCAATTGTGAGCACAGCTATTTTAAATAATTAACTGCCTTAATTCTTCGTGGCATCCAATCAACAAGGTGTGGAAACATTCCTTGGAGATTATGGTCCATGTTGATATGATAGCATCACAGGCCCAAAAGTGTGTCAAGAAAATATCCCCAAAATCCAGTGTACCCATCGCACTCCTGACCAAATAATACCCTTAGAGTCGGGTGGGTGCCAAAGTGACTGCAGATAAGTATATGTATAAAGTCACTCGCACTCCAATAGAATTTCAAGTCAAAAACGGTTTATTGACTCGATTGCTATCACATCATATAGCAAGCTGGTGCTTAGGAATTCCCTCCATTACTCAAACTTAGCAACAGATCACTTATAGACTTAGTAGTTTTCCATGGTGATGGTGGTTGGTATGCCTACACCTAGGAAATGGGGGTATTTGCACATCTAGAGGAATAGTGTCTGTAAAGATGAGCTCTGCCAGCTGGTTGGCAGTGCCAGTGTAGCAGGGTATACCTTTGAACAGGTTATATTCCATTATTTGCTGCTATGATCAGAGGAAGACAAAGCAAGGAGATGCCTATGGGGTCTCCATCAATTTCTCAACGACATGCAGTATGTGATTGATGAGCTTGCCTAGGGCGTTGAAGTTTAAGCTTTCATCCGTTCATAATTTATACATCTTATGCCTGCCAGAACAAAACATGGCTCAGTAACTGGAGTATAACAAAGCAATCTGGACTAGATTTTAATTTAACTGTATTCGGACAGAGGATAAGAAAGTGAGTAGTTTGATAGCATGTCACTGGGAGGGGATAATGGTTTACAAACAGTATATTAAAAAACATTGTCAGCTACGGATGCACTTTTAATTATACTGTGCTGTGTTCATAGATGTACACCCTTGCCATGTTCTTAGATAACCTATTTCTGGCAATCACAGCGTTATGTTCCCTCAATTGCATGTGTTCCCTTTGTAGAGATGTTCTGGATACTTTTGCAAACTCTCAGCCAGCAGGTCTGTTTTACATTGTGTTGTTGGAATGCTGGACAGGATTTATATCAACACAAGGAAAGCTAATTTATCATATTTTCATCCATCTCTTTTCATTTGTGATGAGGGATGAGGAAGTGGTGCATTATTGTTACGCTAACTTTGATTGAACTGCTTCCAACACTGAGATCTTTCCTGACACCCCCTCCTTTCCAGACTGTCATACCTGTTTTTTGTCATCATGGTAACTACATAACTCTGCTTTTTTAAGGGCATGCACTGAGTAGGCAATGGAAACATCTGTCATGCATGAAATAACACCAGGTAGCCATGTGGTGGCCCCAAGACGGAGTGGATAATGTGTCTTTGGATCCTATAGGGAACTGTAACACATGCAGTTCTTTGTCATAGTTCAAGTTATGAAAGGACATCCTGATAATCTGACAAACAAAACAAGAATTATTATCTTTTGAAATAACGCCAAGAAACATTCATCTACGGTATTCATACATTTCTTTGTTTTTTTAAACAGAATCTTTCATCAGATTCTTATTGAGGAAGAACTCCGGCAAGCCCAGTTTGCTTTTAAATGTAAAAATGTACAATAGTGTTTTTATAGAAAAGATGGAAGAGGATGGTCTGTGGATCCGGGGGTGGTAGAACTAAATGTAGCTCTGGAATCTGATGTTCGGCTGCACAGTGATTTTCCAGCAATCGAGATTTTGGTATATTTTAGGGAAACAAACAGTAAATATCCTCACAGACATTGCATGCATACATATGCTCAATGGTATGGAAAATATTATAGCTTTCATTATTACTTTAGTAGAAGCACAGCCATGTTTGGCTAATGTCTCTGCTATAAATGTGACATTTGCATCACTAAGAGCTCATCCAATCATATTTTACGTACTCCACCTAAGCTGTCCATGTTAAATAACCCCTATTTTGGAGAAAAAAAATATACCTTCTTTTCTGAAAATATATTTAACGTTTAAGGGATTTTCTGGGCTTTGATAGTAATGTGCAGATAGGGTAACTAAAAAACATAGGACCTGTCTATGGTTACATCCTCAGCATGTCCTGTATGAGATGGTCAGAATCAGGAAAAACAACTGTTGAATCAACAGAAGCTTTCATTTTTTAGTTTTAAGGGTACGTATACTTTCACACAATGTATGCTTACCTTTTTTGCCCCACACATTAGGTCCTGCCTTAATGTTTACATCCAATTCTTCTTCCCACTATCTGCACCTGTGTAGTCTATCTTCATCAACTTCTATGGGACCATCTCTGGGCAGTCTGCCTAGGGAGTCAGAACAAGCATAATGAGTTGGCTTTTTGTAAATGTATACTTACCCTTTCATATGTTATTCATGATGTTATAATGGTGGGGTTCATTATAAATACAGTATGGCTTCAATCAATTCCCAAAGATCCTAAAGCTGGACAGACACAGGCAACATATTAGTCTGGGTGCCTGGTGTAGCAGATCAGCTAATTTGCATATTATTGGCCCTCTCAGGTTTAGAAACTGTAACAAAGTTCTGAGTATGCATGGCTATGTAATAATTATCAAAATGTTTCTGTATATGCAGTAGTTGTATGTTAAAGACTACCTGGACCTAAAGGCAAACAGCCTGTGTCCAGGTGCGGTCATCCACAGGTAATCAAAGGCTATGCGATTACTTGCGAACAACCTGCAAATTCTTTTATGAATGGGACCTATATGGATCTACTGGATGCCTGTGCTATGCTTGTTAAGTGCTTGATTATCTAGTTTTAACAGGAGGCTGTTTTCCAACGTGGGTAAGCTAGGAACCATGGTGTAATCAATGTGAATAGCCAGAGGTTATTGCCAGGGTTAACCAGAACACATCAGCAAAACCAGGACAAATATAAATCAGCCGGATCAAAGTTGAGAAGGTAACAGGGTCTAGTCTAACTGAGAACAGGCAGGAACCAGAAGTAAAACAAGCTACTAAGTGGAGTCAATAATACAGGAACAGAAACTTGTTACAGGGTAACTAGGAACACTCCTAGGATAGGATACAAGAGTAACAATAAATGAGAGGAAGATTACAGGAAAACAGAAACACACAGATAACCATCCCAGTGACTGCAATATAAATGCTAAAGACTTTTTTTTAAAGGAATATGGACCAGCAGGAGGCATGCACCTGGTCACATCCATGCATGTGCACAGCTCACCTGAACAGATAAATACAGTAGGTGTGCTTAGGGTGTCAGGATGCAGAAAAGAGGCCCACAGTGCAGGAAAGCCAACAGGCACTGCAGGAAAGAAAGGAACAGAAGCAAGAGGAACAGGTGAACAACAGGAATTACAGCAGGAAACAGAAGTCTCAACAGGAAACAAAACAATAACCATGTTATGGGGCTACCAGGGATGCTTGTGAAGTCAGAACAGAGATCGAATGACAACCAGAATACGTTTGGAGAGGAAAAAGGGAGGGGAAAGTATAAGAAGTCATATGGATAGGAATATGTGTGCAGCACGAGGACCCTATTGGATTGCTGGATTGTAAAGAGCTCTAGAGAAGATGAAATAAATCAAGGTGCAAATGTGTTCATGGACATTTGATTGCAATAGGGTTTGAAACTTAGTTGAGTCCATATAAATAACCCACAGATTACATATGTGGAAATAAAGTTCATGTTTATCATGTAGTTGTGCAGTCACATTTTCCATCTGAGTAGTGTGACACATCTTGTGAGCTTATTTGCGTAGGGATGGGATTTTGATGGATTTACAATGTAGTGGGATTACTGCATGGGCTGCCATGAAGAAAAAACCCTTTTACTATGAGCAATTGGTCCCAGGAGGACAAAGAGGAGAGGTATTTGAGGCGTTTTGGATATTTGGCGTGAAGCGACTTGATGTATATTAAATATATACTTTCAAAAAGACTTAGATGTGCAATCCCAACAAATATGATATATGTTTGCAAATCACTTCAGCAAGGTGTTCCATAGCCTCTCTATATAT
>NW_017306590.1:961930-1002957 GCF_000935625.1 Nanorana parkeri
ATATATATATATATAAATGGGAGCAGCTGTTGTGAATATCTACCAGAGGGGATAAAGTATAATTTATTCATATTCTAGCATTCAGATACTGATAGAGAGCTATGATTCTATGAACCATCATCAACATGGTCTCTGTTTGTGTTAGATTGGTCTTTTTTACATGCCATGCTAAGTGGCCAAATGCCTTTTCGGCATCTATGTAGAGAGAAGGCAAAGAGGAATCATAATGAGGGTCAGAGTTTTGATCGTGTTATCAAACTTTTTCTGATTAGGTCCTGTTCCCTGTGGATGAAGGAAGGGATATATGACTTGGGTCTATTGGCTATTTTTTCAGCATAGATTTTTAGGTCTATAAAATAATGAGGGAAATAGGCCTATAAGTGGAATATGGATTGGATCCTTAGCGGGTTTAGGGATAAGTATGATATGGGCTTCAGGGGTTTGATCTGTAAAAGGACAATCAGGGGAGTGATTGCGAAGTAATTAAGTCATTTAAGTAAATGGCAAGTTGACAATGCCAAGTTTCCCATGGCTATATAGCATCTAGAGAAGCAAGGGCAGTACTAGCAACATACGAGTGTAAATCAGACACTAAATCTGTGGCAAGATTAGGGTTAGATTGTTTGCAAATGTGATAGTATTTATGAAAAGCCATTTAGTGTTCATGCACACTTGTTTTGCCTTAAATGAGCAAGTGCCTTTTTTCATTTATCTCTGTGTTTGAATAAGGGAGCTTTGATCTAACAAGTTCAGCAGATCAGCATGTTTTTGTAATAGCTTGTGAAGCATAGTGCAATCTTGGATGGCTTTAATGGATTGTTCAAGGATGTGTATTTCTTTTAAAAGTCTAAAGTTCTGGGCAGATTTCTTCTTCTTAAGACCAGTGCAATGGGCAATAGGAGTACCCCATAGTACACATTTAAGAATCTCACACTTGATAGGAGTGGAAGTAGGATCTGATCTGTGCTCTGCCGGGAAATTTGTTACATAGTTGATAAGGTTGAAAAAAGACACAGGTCTATAAAGTTCAAACTCTGTGTGTGAGTGAGTGTAAGTTTTTTTATGTTTTTCGTCCAGAGAAAGACAAAAAGCAGCCCCTATAAGCTTAGGCAAATTTGATGTAAAAAGGTAAAAAAAAATCCTTCCTAACCCCATACTGGAGGTTGGATAAATCCCTGAATCAACTTCCTATTGCTTTGAAGAATTCTCAAAGCCCTGCATATTATGCTGACCGAGAAAGATTTCTAAAGGGTTATCTGAGACAATACCACTTCCTGGGGAAGAGGGTACCGCATTTTACTGTCTAACAATAAAAAAAAAAACTTTTCTGTTTAAGATTAAACCTCTTTCCGTGCATTCTTTTCAATTGTGGCCTCATGTTTTCATCAGGGACCTTAGAGTAAACAGGTTATCACAGTTTATATAATTACATTTGATATATTTATAGTGTGACCATATTCCTTCTTAAGTGCCTTCTCTAGAGTAAAACGTGAAGGTATTAGCCTCTCTGACATCACACATCCACATCCATTTATAGAGTTTTATTTACGCATCTGTGTGATAGCTGCTTGCTTTAATGGACTATAGGCAAGAAGAAAATTGAAAAATTATATGACCAGATTAGAGAGCCTATATGTAAGGTTGGTTGGCAACCTAGGAGATAGTAGGATATAAACTGATAATCAATTCTGCTATAGTGCCATGTGTTGCTGAACAGCAAGTATAGTCTTTATCTGGTGGGTGGAGCGTGCCTCAAATATCTACTAACTGGAAATTTTGGAGGCATTTGTATATTTTAATTTGAAAAGAGGAACTTGGATCCTATTTGTAATTGTGTCATTACAAGGATCAAAAACTTGGTTATGGTCCCCTTCTAGTACAAAGAAGCCCTCAGTAAAATCCTCTAGTTTGTGGAAGATGGAAGACAGTACTGTCATTTGATTATGGCTAGGAATGTAAATACTTGGTAAAATGAAGGTGTGGTCAAGTAATGCTTTCAGAAAGAGAAAGCAACCATCAGGACGCAGTTTTGATCCGGTCTGTAACTGCTCTGCTCCTGGAACGCGCTTGGTGTGAACAAGGCCTCAGTATCTTTCAATTCTTGGAGGAGAGTGAAGTGGAGAGAGGTATGGATACAAATTGCAACCACTTTTGATTTATGAATGAGATTGTTGCTCGTCTACAAAAAGGGTAGGAGGGCGGAGGTCCCGAAAGTTTGGGGAAAAAAAGTGGGCTCCCTGTTTGTGCATATAGTATAGAATATGGCCTCTTTTTTGGGGATTTTGAGCTCAGAAATATTTAAGTAGCTAAAGGTAACATGTTGCCATGATAAGATGTAAAAAAACATCAAATAGTATCCCTAGGATAAACCACTTCACAGCACACATAGGGAGACAGTTGGGCGAAGGAGAAGGGATAAAAAGAAAAAAAAAGTGGAAATAGTACTGTAGAATAGAAACATATGTCAACAAAAATATCAACACAATTTACATCTGCAAGTCACAGGGTAATCATCTTGTAGTCAGAGACAGAACACTGAATAAAAAATATGTCCATGGGAACATATCCACACAGCTCAGGAGATAATAATAATAATAGAATTAGGCACTTAAAACAGAGCATCTACTATATAAACATAAAATTAAAATAGAAATACGAAAAAAACTTCTATCCAGTATGTGTTACAACTATGAAGGGGCAATCCTTGTATAATAGATATGTATACCCTCAAGATGGTGATGCACATGGACAATAACAAAAACAAAGTGAAAGGAAGGGGGGTGATATTGGTCGCTACCACAATAAGTGTGACCTCAGGTCAAAGGATGTTAAAAGTCATTAGGAATACAGCTACTACAGTAAACTCTGTAGGTTTAAAAGAATAAGGAGGTTGTATTAAGACATTATAGAAGGTCAGAGGGGGCAGGTGTTGGCAACAATGACCCCACCAACAGCACTCCCATATACTGCATATATATGTTAAAAGACTTCAGGAAAGAAGTGGGAGCTGGTTGCATCAAGTCATTTTCAAACCACTGAATCTAAAGAGGTTTTTCACATGTCAGATCAGTAAGACTTGCACAATTGTATCAGTGGTCTGCGGAACAAAAAGATGCGAACAAGCAGGAGTAGACACATTAGCCTCTGGATGGGTACGTCCCCACGTCCACCGGAAATACAAATGAGCACCATCAGTATAGGCAAGTGTAACAGTCTCAGGATTTTGGACAAAAGAGGTAATATGAGACTCTGGGAAAAGGGTCTAGAACAGAGATTAGGTCACAGCTTGAAAAATGTAACATTTACTGGGAGTCCATAGTAAGAAACACAGAAAGCAACAGGGGTATTACAATTTACAAAGAACAGGATAACTGCAGATTGATTATACAAAAAAAAGTCATGAGTCACAGACAAAACAGTATTAAGAAGCAAACGTGTCAAAAAAGGATACTCATCCAGCAGTCAAGAAATCAACAGGGCGCTAGTGTAACCCTCAAGAACATAGCAAAGGGGTACAAAGCTCCCTCTTTCTCTTGGATGTAGGAAGGAATCCAATGGTCCACTATGGATAGCTTTTGGAGCTGTAGAGCAGGAGGGTCTGGCCAAGGCTCAAGCTCCAGCAGCTCTAGTTTGAGTACTTTGGTAAAAGTTGGTAAATCTTTAAGAGTATGAAGATTAGTGGTCCTGCCATTCTTCTTGACAGAGAGGTGGAATGGATATCCCAATAGGTAAGGGATGTTTTTCTCATGTAGTTTCCTGCTGAGGGGATGCAGGGCCCTGTGCCAGGCCAAGGTTCTCCACAACAGATCAGGCTAAAGTGACTAACATACTCTCACTTAGTAAAAAGCAGCGCACAGTATCTTTTAAATGTTCCTTCAAGTTCCTGGGCATCCAGCTCACCCTTCAATAGCGGGACATCATGGTCTCCAAGGGAAGCTCAAAGTGTGGCAAGTTAGCAGTGAGAGAAGGGGAGACTCTGTGGGTCTCCCATCTTGACACCATTGCTATGGCATAATTAGCTGGATCAGAGGACAGTGAAAAAAGCTCTCTATAGCCTCTTTTTGGCCATTCAAGGTGGCTTATCTAGAACTCTGGGCTTTCTATTTACCACCCGTGCTCTCATAGCGGTACTAGATGTAAGAGCTGTGGGAAAATTGAGAATGTTCCTGGAATGACAGTATAGAAGCTCCTAGATGACACATCTGCACTGGTCCATCGGCAGGCTCCATCCCCCATTTTGATATGTTTTAGCAAAAACTATTGTTGGATATGGGGCCAAACTGGATTATAAAGTACAGCTGGATTATCAACAGAAAGCAGATATTGGAAACACATATGCTCTATAACATCTTTTGTTGTTTTTGTCTCTTTCCACTCTCTGCCATGTTACCTCGGGGAATTACAATAAGAATGCCAAATACCCACCCTGGCAGTAAAAGAGTTAATGCAGGGCCAGTGCTTGTCTGTTTGTTTGCGCTGCTGTTGGAGATACATTTGACAGCCAATATGTAGATAGAGCAGAGCCCCGTAAGGAATTGCAATAACACTTGAAATGCATTGTTTTATATGTTACTCACTTGAGAACAATGAAAGCTGTTGCTGGAACCCAAATACTATTATAAACAGATTTATCGGAGCATGCGTTTTCCCACCTTTCCCCAGGAGTTATGGCTTTAATCTTAAGAATTTATGTTGGTTTGCTTGTGGCTTTTATACGCGTTATGCATTCACTTTTGAGACTTTTCAGCTATTTAGTGTCGCGGTGTTTAAAACAAGTGTTATCAAGGAAATAATTTCAGCTCTAGATCATTTTTTATATTCACTCCCGAATACTACATATAAAAGAGCCAGATGGTAATATAATAGAGTTATAGGAAGCGTCAGGCAGACTTATACGCGCTCTGCCCTTTTGCGTTCTGCATTGCCTTTATCCTACAAACAGGAGCGAATGAATGATGAAATAGCCCCTCCTTCATAGGCCTGTCTCTTTTGCTCTCATTGCACCCTAAAAATATGAGCAATTAAATTAATTTTCACCAGTGCCTGGTTCTTTTTTTCTTCTTCTTCTGGAAAAGCTTTTAAGAGCCCCTCCCAAAAAGGAAATAACTGTTTTGGAGTGGAAACAGAAAATCGTAATTTCTCTAAACAGCCTGTGCTGATATTCCCCGGAGAGCCAGATCTTATTTTCCTTCATTTTATATTATTTCCCACTAAATCAGATCTAACAGGGGGAGAAACGAAGAGAGGATGGGATCGGTTCATAAATTGTTTCGGACGAACTCTGTGTAACTACTTCACCACCAAACTGGAAATGGATTTGCTTTCCTTGCTACTCACGCAATTTTCTTGATGTCTTTTTTGGTGACATGGCTATTGGTTATTCACGTCTTTGCAACCTGCAATTAAAGTGGCTCATCTCTTTTGCCTATTATAATATTTTTTTGTGCTGCCTGCATGGAGAAATAAATTCAAGTAAAGCATCATCTGAAATTGCTTTTTGTGTATAATATACAACTTATGGTAACATATATTTGTGAGAAGGTACTGTATTTTTCTTTGACCTTTATGTTGGGTTACATAAAGGGGGCTTACAGGGTGCAGAATTGCAGATAAATGTCATGCATTGGAAAATAATATGTAATAAATGCATTGGTGGATACTATTTATATTTAAAATTCTGTTAGCAACTAGAAGACTTAATATTATTATTATTATTTTAATTGGTAATAGTAATAATCAATATTTACACTTAAAAGACATACTACAAACTCCTTTTCATGTGTCTGTATATATGAACCAATGTGTCATAGCTTGTTGAGGTCAGACTATATAATATACATCACCTATAATTAATTTGCTAGGCTGCGGCAGTAAGCAGATGGCTTGAAAGTAGAAAAAAACATCTAGGATAGAAGAACAACTATATACATAAAAATATTAAAATATCCCGTGCCAAATGTGTAAATGCAGCAACACTGATAAAATACAATGATTATTAATACAAATGAATAATTAGATTGAAAAGTGTTGTGCTATAAGTAAAACTCTCTATGTTACTGTTGGAGAAAACATCCAGATTTGTGACTATATCCATGGGGCTGCAGGAGGAAATACCCAAAATCTATGAAGTATGAACACTAAAATATTAAAATATCCCACGCCAAATGTGTAAATGCAGCAACACAACACTTTTTCATTTAATTTTTCAACTATATACACTACATTTCAGGCTAAACACAGAATTTGATTTAGGCCCATAGGCTAAAATGTGACTGACTACTCTGGTATGTTGTAGAATTTTATTTGCGCTTGTAAGTTGAGATACTTTTTATTTTTAGTGCTACTGCTTGTATTATGCCAAAACTCCACATATTGAACCAAGAAAGTTTATTTTGTGCTTTCTCCCAATTTTAGACCATGCAGATCTGTAATCTTTTTGTGAATAGCCGAGCATGAGGAGCATTTATGTTGACAATCTGACCTGAATCTGCCCATGCCATATCATTTTGGGCCAGCTACACTGTCCAGCTACACAGTCTGGACCCCATGGCAATCTATTGTTTTTTTGTCTATATGGTTAGCTGGTTACAGACAGATATGCGTGATGCATTCCATATTTACTATTGAGGCTTTATTAGGAGTATTTACTTTCACGAATTAACATCCTAGTTTTAGCATTAAGGGCCCATTCACACCAGCTGCTGCTGTGAATTGTGCCCATCTGTGAAAAGGCAAATTGACTGGTCTTGCGATGGGGCTGCACTGGAAAAAATGGCCAGTGCAGTCCCAACACATCTGATTTGACATCTTGGTTACTGGTATATTTGTGATTCAGCATAATTCATGCATGCTTATTATTAATTTATACATCGAGGTTTGGATTTAGTATGATATACAGTAAAATAAGTTACCAGGTTGTTTCTTATATTCAGTGGAACCTTTGTTTTTTTAGGTTACACAGCTATACACAGGCTGTTGAGACATGAAAGTAAGGGGAATTTACCTTTTGACAGTTGTCAACAAATGTCACCATTAAAACAGTTAATCTTTCCTCCTATTCTGGTGACAGATGTAAAATGTTGGATTTCCATTACTTTTTCTTTTATTGACAACAGCCACCAGGGCAAATAGAGAAGGTAAATCTAAATTTTAGTAAAACAGCAGTAAAAGCACGGCAGGTGTTCTAGCCCTACTCTAATCTAAACTTAAAAAAAGGTGATGGCTAAACATACACATTAAAGATCAGGTAAGCCCAAGTCAAAGGTAGTGTAAATTGTGGTTTTGCATTTTTAACACATTTCAGCTACATTTAATGCAACATAATACTTGTTTTACATGCACGTTCCTGTTTTCCCCCCTTTTCCTCCCTGCAAATGCATGTGAAGTCATTGGCATGTAACTCAAACTGCGTTATTCAAAGCATTTTTCTAGTGCAATTTCTATTTGTTACCATTGACTAAAATGTAGCATGCATTTTCAATAACTGCACAAATGATGCAACTAGCAAGATTTTCTAAACAATACACCGTGCTGTACTGTAACACAATGCACTGATGTAAACATCTTCATAGATTATATTGAAAATTCTTCTCTGCATGGTTTTGAGGAGGTGTAAATACGCATTGTAGCAATAGTGTGAACTGGCTATAGGAATAGGTGGTTGTGTACACTGGCAAGTATTCTTGCAATAATTGGCTAAAAATGTTTTTGAAACTGAATAAGAAAGCAGCAAAGGCATTTGAATTAATATTGACCAGAGTGGTATCGCATTAATAAAGTTTAAAGAATGTAATAAAAGCTAAACAAAAGTTAGCAAAGACTGCAACTGAAAACCAGATTACTAATGTTATTAAATTGCATTTTTTTTATTTTATAAGTATATAAACTAAGAGAAAGAAGTCTGATAATACAGGACCTCTTAAAGATAAGATAGGAAATATAGTTGTTGAGGGCAAAGCAAAAACTGAACTGTTAAATACATATTTTTCATCTTCATCTTTGGAAAACTCTGGCTGGTGCCAGATAATATGGTGGCGAGAGATAGCCAATGCTCCCAATTAAATATAACTAGCTTTTGGAGCTTTAGAAGTACAGTTACGTCAAAACAAAATAAAAGCACCTGGCCCAGGTGGCATCTATCCCCAGCAGATATACCATGATTTAAAAAGGGTAAACAACTAAAAGCAGGTATCTACAGACCAGAAAGCGTGATTTCTGTGGTATGTATTTTTTTTATGTGTTGTGAGAAGACTTACAATAATATAGTACAGTAGTGAGACTGCCTTAGTCACACATGAATAGGGATGAGCTTTGAGTTTGGGTTGACCATGAATTTGACCTGAACTCAAGTCATTCACAGTTCAGGAAAATGATGAGCTTATGCAGCCATGCTATAGCAACCCATTACTAATCATGTACTTTCTGGCCTTTGAACTGATGTCAGGTGGCTTAGACTGGCCAATGATGGGGGTTTTCTTAAGTACCAGCCCCCCCCTCCCCCCTCTACAACAGTCAGGGTTCCCAGCACCATTTTGTGAATGTGTGTGGAGACGGGGCAGTGTTGTTTGCAGGGAGAGAAAATTGCTGTTATATAATGTACATTATATATACTGATATATAGTACAGTACAGTGGACTGCAGCCTGGTGGGCTACAGAGTCTGCACCCCCCTCTTGTACTGGGTTGTGATACATAACTGTGAATTGCAGTGTATTGAGAATTCTATATTATTGTGTACCCACCTCTGTGTTCACAGTACATAAACACAACAGCCCATTTTTGGAATACCCTTTTGTTTGTGTCAACAAGGATGCAGGATGAGGCACAAAGCTGGAGCTGGTGGGGCCATTCTGTGTCCTGTACCTTGGTGATAGTGACAGCTAAATTATCTCTACCCCTTCCTCCTCAATTGCCTCATCTGATAACTCTTCAGAACCACCAAACACCCCCAAAGCAACCAAAAACCTGCGGTCAGTGGGTTGATGGACAGTCCTTAGTATATAGAAACATGTTTTATTATAAAGAGTAGTTGTCCATAGCTACAGATAAATTCTGTTACCCTCCGCTCCTTCAGTCATATATGTTTTTCTCAGAAGTCTCTGTTGCGCCAGATTTTTTTTAGTATACTGTAGACATCTGAAATAAAGAACTCTCTGGTGATGGGCAATTCTTATTATGTGGAAGCATGCACACTTATTGGTGAGGTTGTCCGCTAGAGCACATCAACCATGGAAGCCTCTAATGAAATGTTCTGTTCACTCAGATCTTTATCTTTACCAGTGGTATCTCACTGGTTATAGAAATGCTCCCCGCTTTTTAATTCCCCCTCTATCCCCTTGTGGAGCTGGATATGGGCAATGACTACTCAGTATTTACACATACATTTTTAGAAGCACAGAAGCTTACCGCAACTCCTAATGAAGCAGATCAACATGGCCTGAAAAATACCTAAAATCAGTCCCCTTATCCACCGCTGACCCCAATATAACTTACCTACTTTGATGTTCCCCTTAAATGGTAATTGTGTGGGTTTGAGGGGCTTAAGTGGTATTAGCCTTTTTCGTTATTATTTTCCCTTTTAAACTGTGATAGTCCAGCCTGTGCTTTTACTATGTTGAATGTTTGCCTTTTTAAATACATTTGTACAAAAAAAAGCTATTTTAAAGGCTAACCTTTTAAAGAAAATAGACTATGCAGTCTAGGGGCTCCATTGTGTTAAAAAAATGCAGCACAATATTGCAATTACAATTTGCCTTTAACTACAAAGTTATATTTGATATTTACATATGGTGGTGTAGACAAAGAACAAAAGAAGAACAAAAACATGAGGCAGTCTCCCAGCAGAATATTTCACCCCACCCAAACCCCCAGCTTTAGGCCTCATGCACACTACGTTGAAAAACATCAGTCCAGGTGCGCTTAGAGATCATTTCTAAATGCACCTGGACTCATGTAATGCTTTTCTATGACTGAAATCTGGTCTCAAAAAAATATACCTTACACCATTTAGATCTTCTGCCTTTTCCGCTGACCTGCCACCATTACCATCTCTTGCCACCATTACCAGCTCCTTCCACTACTGATATTGTGCCCAAGTACCATCTCCTGCCACCGCTACTGGCCTGCCTGTGTCTTCCTATTAAAATGTGGCCTAGTCAAAGTGCCTAAATATTGTGTATAGAGTATTTATCTGGCTTTTTTGTGAAATAAATACACTCTAATATTGATTTTTTTAAATTAAAAGTTGACTTTTTTGACCAGTTCAAAATGCGACTAGTTAAAAAAAAAACAATACCCTATGGGTGGTAAATGTACATTGCAATGATTTTAACCAAGATTGTTGCAGATTCCTACCTGTTTCTGTTCTGAAGAAATAGCTGTTTGTTGCAGCATGTCCTTTCCAAACTGATCCCTGAATTGGAGGGTCTGGGTTTGTTATTTTCAGCTGGTGGGCTTCCTGTGTTGTAATAGGGCATGTTGGCATCCCTTTAGTAGTAATTATTAGAGGTGCACCGAAATGGAAATTTCTAAACCGAAATAAAAATAATTGTCAGTCCGAAACCGAAAATGTTTTTTATTTTAATTTTTTCAATTTTTTGATATTTTATTTGTATAACATTTTTTATATGTATTAATTAATTTTTTATTCTATAGATTTTTTTACTTTACTTTTAGGGGCTTCAGGGAAATATTAGGGGTCTAAACAGACCGCTGATATTTCCCTTTTGAAATAGAAAAAGGGATTGAGTGCTCTATCTTTTTTTCTGCAGCCCCAGTTATCAATGAACAGGAATCCTCTATGAGTGTTCCTGTTCATTGATAACATGAGGACAAAGTGTGTTTACTATAACCACAATCATGAATGAACAGGAGGTGATGTAGATCACTTCCCATTCATTCATAATTGAGGATATAGTTAACATGCCATGTCCTCAATTATCTACGAACACTCAGCGATCACTGATCACTGAGTGTTTGTAACTCACTCTCCATCCTGAGAGCTGTCACATTAGGCTGAGCGAGTGGAGCAGGGAGGAGAGCTCAGCCTCCTGTAACAGCGCGGGCTGTCTCCACCCACACACCGCTCTGCCGGACTGTGATAGGAGGCTGAGTGGCGTGGGAGGAGAGACGCCGGCCGCTCACAGCGCTCTCCTCCCGCAGCGCTCGGCTGGCTGTCCCACTTTCTCTCTTCCCCGCTGGGACACAAAGCAGTGCACAGCGGGGAAGAAAGAAAGCAGGGATATGCCAATGTATCAGCACAAAAATTGCACTTTTGGCATTTAGCCAAAAGTGCCATTTTCGGCCGATATGTTTCGGCGGCCAATATATCGGTGCATTCCTAGTAATTATCTCTTAGGAAGTACCTCACCAAACATAAAATTCCTATTGCAAGGGATGATATAACATTTACTTGTATCTTAGTGCATACTTCTGGGAAAATTAGTCAGCTGATCACAGAAGCAGGAAATTACATTTCTGGGGAAGTTCTGTACGCAAACTGTGTACAGAACACTTCCAGGTCACCATATTGTAATTTATTTTTTGACAGATGCAGAACATTACAGCTGCTACAATTATACTAATTTTAAATGGAAAGGTAATTTTTAGTAATATTAAATTACAAAATGGCTTTTGCAAAAAGTATATACTGTACATCATTTGTGCCAGAACTGGACCAGGAAGTAGATGAACTCTATTTGTAAGTAAATGAAAAACAAGTTTGTTTAACTAATGAATGCAAGATGATTTTAAATCAGCATGCAGAGCTGCATGCTGCTTTGATTTTTAGTGAAAGGGGCTAAAGGTCCACTTTAAGTTCCTAGGCCTTGTTTTCTACATAAATCCCCTTAAATCTTGCAGAGCTTTTTTTTTCTTCTTCTTAGTATCTTGGTTCTGCATGTTATATCTTTTTTGTTTTGTAGTCTGTCCAAACATAATATACATTGTTTTTATGGGACAGGTGAGACTTTCATTTGGTAAAAAAATTGGATACATATATTTTACTTCTTTGGGTTTTATATGGAATAAATAGTAAAAAAAATCCTGAACTTTTTCATGACATAATTGGTGCACCACCATGTATTTACTCCAAAATATAATCAACAATGTATGCTGATTTAAATTATATAACTTTAGTGTGACTTTTAAGTAATGTAGTGGAATGATAAAGTTCAAAGTTAATGTATGTGTTTTACCATAAAGGAGCTTTATTTCCCCCTTCAACACTACATTGCGCTGGATGTAGGGGAAAAAGAACAGTTTGTGTAAATTGTTAGCATAACATTACTGGAAGCATCCTGTTTACATTTGCTTCTACAGAGTGGCCCTATGAAGTGCATTGTAGAGGCATTGTAAGCCCACGAGGTGATCGGTTTAGCTCCTGGGCTTAGTGCTGGACCCCAGTCACAGAAACCTGGGGATTCCAGCACCAGTGTAGGCAGGGGCACCCAGTAGCCGCTGAGACCGTTCACTGTCTTGTCCGCTATCCCAGTTCCGGGAACAGTCAGGCGGCTCAAACCCAGGCCGATTCGCTCACCCCTTTGCATCACAAATAAAGCTCTGCCCCTAGAGTCGTGTAAGTGTAAATTGAGATGTTGAAAATACTATTGTATTAATGTTATTTATTTGGATTTGGTGAACCATTTAATAATGTTCCTTATAATAACCATGTGTAGAACGTGTGATTGGAAGGATTAGGGAAGAATGTTTGTACATGAATAAAGATCTGGTTATCAGATAGAAAACAATGTTCAGCAATGGCTGTTGCGCCCAGTTATTTTCAGGTTATTAATTAATGCAATAGGAATGTTGCTAATAAGCTTTGCACTGGTGGCAGCTGCAAAAGCCAACACAATTATGGCTGTATAAAAAAAGGAAGATGCTAACTCTGTATAAATCGCTTATCAGGCCCCATCTAGATTATGAAGTCTACTTTAGAGAACTACATTGTAAAATGGATATACAGTAGGAGTCACATAACTCCCAAACTACATGTTGCTTTTTATCTGTGTAAAGTGGAAACTGAGATGCAGACTTAGACAATTTACTCTTCTTCATCTGCAGCCACACTCTGCAAAGAAAACGACCTCTTCATTGAAAGCTCTTATCTCACTGTCTCTGCACTTTCCACACACAAAACAGGTTTCCCCTTCCAGTTCTAGCACCTGTGCTGATTCCTGTGAGAGCATGCCCTCTTCCCCTGCATTCCTGTAACCTTCTTTGTATCTGGAAAGTGCAGGAACAGTAAGATAAGCACTGTCATCAATTGTCTGCCTCCTTTGCAGAGCGTGGTCGGGAATGAAGAGGAGTGAGCTGTCAAAGTCTAAATCTCAGTTTTTAAAAAGCACCATACACTTTGTGAGTTAGGTGACTGACCTGTAAAAAATAATGCAAGGTGAGACTTCTTCTTTAAGAGTAGGTAATAGCAGGGACTGTGTATTCAGTAACAGGAGGTTTATAAAAGATTTTGAAACTTGCGTCATAAGGAACATTTATTTTTTGTTTTTGTGGACCCTCTTACTCAGTTTTTCTGAAGACTCATGATACGTATGCTGGAAGGGTTATTTTAGCCATGGCTCTTTGGAGCTTAGTCACATGATGTGGGTGCTTTACAGCTATATAGGAAAGAAGATTTTAGCGCAGAATAACACTTTTAGTAGTTAAATACATTTTATGAATATTTGTACATCACAACAAAAAGAGGGACACCTGAGGTGGGAAGAGAGACAGAGGGATTTGGTTCCAAATGAGGTAAAGTCCCTTCAAATGAGTGGCACCTATTAGTATATGCTTTGTTAACATTTCTTGGTCAGGTTGCAGATTTCAGAGCAAAGTGAAGTATCTTTTGGCATTCTTCTAGTGTAAGGGTTATTTGTAGGTCTTTATCCCATTGTTTGAGGTATGAGACCATGTGGCCTGCCTTCGAATTGAGCGAGTGTCAGGTCAGGTGTAGAGATCAGGGTAAACAGTTCAGATGTGCTAATTGTGCAAAGAGTTCAGTAACAAGAGCACATACCATGAGCTGGTCTGTAAGCAGAGAAGGCTCGCTGGTACTTGTGTTGCATTGCTGCAGATGCAAATAGAGGCTAGCGGGTAACAGTGGTGCACCACTGCAGATTTAGATGGAGACTGACTGGTACTTTTGGTGCACCGCTGCAGATGTAACAGGAGCAGGTGAGGATGGCTGAGCTGTAATGATCAGCCTAGTAACATATTAGGGTAAGGCAAACAGGGCCTGATTTACGCTCCGTGCCGCCCCAAGGCCAGGTTCCGCAATACGCCCCGCCGTGCGCCGCGCCAACCCCCCCACCCCTTCCCATCAATGGAGAATGGCAACCAGATGGCAGGGCGGCAGGGTTAGTTTTAATTTTTTTTTACCGTTTCTTTATTTTTTTAATCACTTTTTATTTTTTTATTTATTTATTTTTTTCATTTAATTATTTTTTTATCAATGTAATTTTTTTTAGATTTTTATTTATCTTATTTACTTTTTTTAATTTCTTTTTATCTTATTGTTTATTTTTTATAATTATTTTCTTATTTTTTAATAATTTGTTCTTTATTTTTTTCTTTTTAATGATAGCAATAAAGTTAAGTGGAAAAAAAATAGGAAAAAAATTTAAAGTTCCCCCCCAATTTTTTTTTTAAGTTACACATAAAAAAGAATTCATTTTTTTTAAAGTCCCCACCCCTACATACACGCATGTAAACATGCATCAGGTGCGCATACCTGCGAAAACGACGATTGCACCCATTACACCGCACATGTTACATATCGCCGCGAACGTCGGAATGAGAGCAATAGTTCTAGGGCCATCAATCACTGATAACATTAAACTGTTGAGCTGTAAAAGCTTTTAAAGCGTCGCCTATGGCCAATTTTGGGTATGCTAGTTTTTTGCGATGTCGCAAGTGTGTGAAATGTTTAAGCTTGACATGTTTGGTGTACCCGACGTGACCCTGTCTTTTATGTTTTAAAAGTGGGTAATATTAGTTGTTTTATAATATAATGTACAAAAAAACTTTTTTTTCTAAATTTTCAGTAATTTCTCCTGAATATAGTAAAAAATAAAAACCCCAGTGGTGATTAAATACCACCATAGGAAAGCTCTATCTGTCCCCAAAAAATGGTATAAAATTCATTTCAGTACAGTGTTGCATGACGGAATAAATGTCAGTCAAAGTACTGCAGCGCTGAACACTGAAAAATGGCCTGGCCAGGAAGGGGGTCTAAACACCTGGTCTTCAAGCGGTTAAATTTGTTTTTTATTTATCAATGTAATTTTTTTTCCCACCTAACTTTATTGCTATCACACAGAAGAAAACAATACCATGTGTGATAGCAATTGGAGGTGACAGGTTCTCTTTATTGACCCTGTCACCTCCAATACAGGAGTGATCTCGGCGACATCGCTGAGTTCAGATGTAAACGAAAAATCAGCTGCCTCACTCTACATTTAGACCTGCTTGCGCAAAGCAGGACTAATTGTAGAGAGGGCAACTTCCCCACAAGGACACCGCTGCCGCCCCTCTGCGCCTTGCCGCCCTAGGCCGGCCTCGGTGGCCTTGTGGGGAATCCGGGCCTGAAGGCAAAAGCTAAGTCTAGACAAGCCGGGTCACACATGTGTAGATCAGAGTTCAAATGGTAACGAAACAGCAGCAAGGAATAGCAGGGTCAGATCAAGCTGGGTCATACACATGTAGATCAGAAGTGTGCTGCCACAGTAGTTGCATAGCATATGACAGTTCATAGTCATGGTTAATATTCATACAGATGTTAGATGAGAATTTATATAGTTTATTTTCCTTAAGCCGTTGACTTATTGATATTGTATGGCTAAGTTCATATACTGACATCTTGTGGTCATTCTAGTTATTACACTTGGTTATTGCACATGTTTTCTGTGTTCCCTCCCATCTATTATGTATTTCCCCTTCTTGCTCAGTGCCTAGTGTCATGGCTGCTTGTAACAGGACCACATGTTAATCTGCATTGCATGCTTGGAAACATTATCATCTTTGACCGCCTTAAATACAGCTAATTCATTCATCTGCTATATCCTGTTCTCTGCTGTAACCTGATGTACAGAATAAAGCACCTTTGTGGATGGAGAAGGTATTTGGTGAGTTCAGCTATCTGATAAGGATTGTCCGCAGTGATTATATCTGCTTATACAGGCCAGGCATAGGGGTCTCAGCAAGGGATAAATCGCTAATACAACAATCGGAGTCACAATAAGAAGGATCAAAATAAAGTCTTGATTTCAGCACTAATGGAGCCTCAGCGATCCTTCAACCTTGACAGATTGTCTCACTTTTGAGGGCTGCTCCTCACAGGGATCAGGGATCAGGGATACCCAGAACACATGCAGATAAAAACATAAACAGAGCGCCACCTCTAAGTGAAATAACATTTATTCCATGTGAATAAAGACAAGCATATATACTAGGGATGACTGATACCGATACTACTATCGGTATTGGTGCCGATACTGAGTATTTGGGCGAGTACTCGTACTCGCCCAAATGCTCAGATACCGGAACTTCCGTGTCATAGGGGAACATGGAGCCTGCTTCCCGGGCAATCAGGAAGCTGGGCGGAAAGTAATAACCCACCTCCCACCAATTTTTTTTTTAAGACCCCCGCCCCCCACATAAACATGCAAACATGCGTTGAGAGCTCCTAAGTGCGTAAACAACTATTGCATCCATTACGCCGCACTAAACTGATGAGCGGTAAAAGCTTTTAAAGCGTCGCCTATGGCCAATTTTGGGTATGGTAGTTTTTGCGAGTTTGCGGACACACGCAATTTTAAAGCTTAACATGTTTGGTGTCTATTTACCCGACGTGACCCCGACTTTTATATTTTGCCAAAAATTTGGATAATAATAACTGTTTTATAACATAACGTAGGGAAAACGTTTTTGTTTTCCACATTTTCAGTACTTCTTTCATTATATAGTAAAAAATAAAACCCCCAGTTGTGATTAAATACCACCAAAAGAAAGCTCTATCTGTGATGACGGAATAAATGTCAGTCAAAGTACCACAGCGTTGAACACTGAAAAATGGCATGGACAGGAAGGGGGTGTAAACACCCCGGTCAGCAAGTGGTTAAAGGTCTTCCACTCTCAGAGAGGAGTGTGGGAGTTGAGGAGGACATGATCAGCTGTGGCTATTGTGATTGATACCTACTGTGCTGTTGTGCTGCAGGGCTAATATTCCTGGGAAGGAATTTCCCCAGGTTTGGGACTTTTAAACAACAAGTCGGTGAGACATCTTTATGTTTTGTTATCTGTGCCAAAGATTTGGACTTTTGCTTTGAGTTTTCCGAAGATAAGCATATATTTGTGTTTACCATTTTTGGCTGCCCCGCAAGAGGAAAATAAAAGCTTTTGGTTTTATGCAAAACCCGCGGTGCGAGTGCTCTGTGAGCTCCCCAACTTCACACTACCTAACACTTAAATCTATCATTCCTCAACATTAACAGTAGAAAATTAACACACTCAAACCATCTTTAACTTAAAGGAGAACCATGAGGTCAGTGCTTTTCACTCACCTCATAGTTCTAGCCGACCTGTGACAATGAGACTGTCACCGGTCGGCTCAGTAGATCGGGAAGTGAGCGAACACATACCCGTGTTCGCTCACCACCCGATCCTGTCACAGTTCTCTGCCGTGACAGGGGAGGGCTGGATTCCCCACTCCCCACTCCGATCCGCCAGTGCTGACTGGCGGAACGGAAGGGGGAGGGGGGCGGGTACATCAGCTGCGGCTACACGCAGCTGGGCGGATCCCGGCATAATTGTCGGGATCCGCTGCGGCGTCTCAGTATACCGCGAGCAGTAGCTTGCGGTATACTGTGGCGTCTCAGTATACTACTCAGTATACTACTACAGCTACAACTCGCGGTATACTGCGCTTAGGGTGACGGGAGGACGCTAGTTTGTGTCCTCCCATTACCCTAAGGAGAACTATGGGGAAAAGCCTTAACCCCATAGTTCTCGTTTAATGCTGAAAATTTACTTTATCAGTTAACCTCATTCTAATGGTTAACAGTTTGCCCACCCCTAACAACCCCTAGGCTACTCTATGCTATGTTAGCTCCTCAAAGTCCATTCATGATTGGAGCCAAATGTATTGGCCATGAAACTTAACAGTTTGTATATCAAGATGTGTTATGATTCCACAAACTGCTACCACTGCTCAGCGGGTCATTTATACTTCAGGACAGGAAAGAATAACACCCCAGTATTTCCTTAGGTTAACATTGTTCACTGCAAGAGTCAGAAGTAACAAGGGATAATAAAATCTAATTTTCTACTGTTGACTGTCTTTTTCCCTCTTTTTTTTCATTGGCTGCTGAGATTGGTTTATTGGTATTTAGAAATGAATGCACGGTGGGTCATGGGTCACATTTTCAGCAACAGCAGAAAATCATATTTCCTTGGAGATTGAACCAGTTATGGAACTGAAGTATTACGTTAGCCAATGTATTAGGTAGGAAAAACAAGAAAATCTAAAAGGTTAAACCATTTTAGCTCGGGAGCAACGCGTTTCGAGGATGTTACCTCTTTGTCAAGCTCACCATTCCTAATGAGCTTGACAAAGAGGTAACATCCTCGAAACGCGTTGCTCCCGAGCTTCCACCCACTACCTCACCAACCTGATCCTTCCTCACCTTACCACCATCCCGGCCGATTCTCCATCCTGCATCATCACCACGGCACGGACACTGGCCCAGACACGTCCATCTCACAGCCCGAGTTCCTCCACCCGCAACTGCAGCCCAGCCAGACATCACTGGCACTTCACATTGCTTCAGCGGGGACACGGGGACACTGTCACATCCATCCGCTCCCGAGACCCTCTTAAAGTAAGTGAACCATCTCCTCTTGGTTTCTCCACTGTGCTACTATCAGTTTCATAGTCCCCCTAGCCTTGCGCCCTCACGTTTGTTTTTTGTTTTTAGTTCTGCTTTAAAGGAGAACTATGAGATGAGTGATTTCCAATGTAGCTCGCGGTATACTGAACTTAGGGTAACGGGAGGACGCTAGTTTGTGTCCTCCCGTTACCCTAAGGAGAACTATGGGGAAAAACACTGACCCCATAGTTCTCCTTTAATTATAGTAAATCAAGTGAGAATTCCTGAAATCCTCTTGCTTAAAGCATGCAAGTGTAACATTCTTCATTAAACAAATCAAAGATCCTAGAACACTTCTTCTACAAGAAGCAAGATTGTACAGTCTCTATATGTATAAGAGCTACCCACAGGTCACCAACTGTGAATGCATTCTTGCACGTACACGTTTATTTTTATGGGCCATGCGGCTATTTAGATACCACTTAGAAGTGTTAACATGTCCTTGGTCAGTTCATTGTTGGGTATAAGTGCTGTGGTGTTGAACTATAACCAGTCGTCTGCACAAGCCCTATAGACTTGTCTTCAAGTGCCAGTGTCACAAAGATTTCTGAGTCCAGGTTTAATCACTGCAGTAGTTGGTGATATGTGGTCATATTGCAGTCAGAGTAGAGTGGGGCTTTATCACGAGGTTGTAATGCTAGGTCTTGGTTTAACCTACTAAGAATGTCTCACTGATAGCACTGTCTCTTTGGAGAATGGGTTTAAATAGCTATGATTCCATAATTTGTATTTATCTCTATATATATTTATATCTACTATATACCATATACTGTATATTAAAAAAAGTTCAGGTTCCCATATATGTGCAGCTCTTCTGCAGCAGTGGAAGTAAATTAAACCTTGAAAGTTCAGGCAAACAATGCCTACATGTGTTCTGACTTTTATTGATTACTTATAAACCCTCTGTATAAAAGCAGTGTTAGAACAAACTGTGTACACCATCATTATTTGAACAATATTGTACTGCACAAAGTATTATATCACTCCTATAAAGGTGATAAAAAGACAGTTACCAAAGTAAAACAGACAGACCGTTATAATCTTAAAATGTGTAGGCCTTTATTTTAGAGAAAGCCAAGGTGTCAATGAGTACAGTTTTCAACACCATCAAAAGGGCTCTATTTGAACTGCAGGTTTGACGGTTCAAGTGGCTTTTAGAAAGCAATTGCTAAAATAACAAAATGTTTTAAAAAAAGGCTTGTCTAGGTCAGAAACCACTGCCAGTGAACTACTGAAGACCAAAAGGAGGTCTGGTAAAGCAATGAATCAAAATTTGAATTTGTCAGTATATTTGTACACCACACCAGACTAGGTGAATGGATGGTCCCTTAGTGTGTAACACCAACTGTCAAACATAAAAGAGGAAATGTGATTATCTGGGGCCCCTTAGCTGAATCCAGCATCAACAACTTAGTGTGACTGGCACGGTAAACTAAAAGGCCTACCACAACATTTTTCAGCACCATGCACTACCCTCTGGTCTGCATCCTGTTAGTCAGATACTGACCCAAAACATACCTCCAGGCTTAATGTCATAAAATGGCAATGTACTATACAGTATTTGCTCCATGATTGTTTTTTGTTAAAGGTACATTAATAAAAACTAAAATAATACAAACATAAACAACAACAGCACTAGCTGTGTATACAGTTAAGGTAGGAAACAAAATGGGGTTACACTTTACAGTCATACCATGCAGCATAATAAGAGTTATGATACCACTGGGTATCTGGTGTGAGTTTTTATTTCTCAGAATGGATGGCTTTGAGTGAAACAGGGAGTGAGGAAGATGTATGCATCAAGTGGAGTCCAAAAGGGTGGGAGGCCTATGGGGAAGGAGGGTAGTCAGTATAAAGTGGTCAAGTGATCTCATCTGACCACATCTTATCAAATTTGGCCCGGCAGCCTCTACTTATATATGTGAGTGGGTATATTGGGAGATGAGGCTGGCCATACACCTATCAATTTTTTTTGTTCAGCCCGTGGCCGGTACATTAAAAAAAGGCAGAAATTCAACCAGTGTATGGGCACCTTAAGTGTTAACTGCTGAAACCCAGTCTATGTAGGAGGAGGGAGATGGGAGTTTCCCCTCTCTCATTTTTTTACTTGCATTTTGGTGGCATGGTAGCTGAAGGCTAGGGAAAGGGTTGCTGGTGTGTATTTCTTCTATCTCGCAGAACAATCATTTTCACACCTTTTTTTTTTACTAAATGACACACTATAAGCCTGAATACCGCTTTGCTCATACGATTTAACACATTTGTAAATCTGTTGCATGACCCTAATACAAACAACATCAGGCCTATTAAATAATGGGAGTGTACCATTGGGTATAATGGTTACAATAATGGTCCGAATTGTGAAAAAGGGAAGGGAAGAAAAAGAAAAGGAGAAATATTTTGTATTATTGGGTGGCAGAATAGCTTTTCCAACCACTAGTTACCTACAACAATATTAGGTCCTTTGCTTTCTATTTCCACAACAACCTTTGTTCATTAGGCCTTTTGTCTGTTGTGGAAGATTTACCCAAACAGTGCAACACCTCTCATTGTCTTGATATGTGCAAATTAAAGGGTTAAGAGAGTCCTAAGCCCTTACATGCAGTTTCTGGCACGGTTCCTCTAACATGTCAAAAAGACGCAGCTAATTGGCAATGATTAGGTATGTCTGAAAGCCGATTCCCTGTGATTTCAGCACACATAATTGTTCTGTGTAATCCAGCCTGTCAGAGGTCTTTCATCTCCCCGAGAGATCACAGACGATGGGTTTGCGCAAGCTAGGTTTCTCTCAGCCACACACGGCTGGCTTCATCCCCCTTTCTGAGGGAATTCTCTCAGCGCTGTTGTGACTAGTTGGCTGCGGATTATGTGTTATATTGAGGTCACCTGTGCGTTCTTGTCCCATGATTGATTGACTGGAATTAATTACGTTGTCAGAGCTGTAATGGATGTTAAGATTGCAAGCTTTGATAAATGCAATGAGCTAGCAATCCTGCCCTATTTCCTGCTGAACAAAATATATAGAAGTATGCAGAGAATATATAAATATATATGTATATGGTTTGACAAATACAGAAAAACACAAGAGGCTAGAAGACAGCCTCATGGGGCCTAACCTTTTGAACCACTGTTTATCCACTGTGCTGCTTCCTATTGTCCATCTCACCATGTTCAAAAATCTATTCAGCCAGTCAAAGAGCTAACTTGAAGTGACTCGCTTCCTGCTGGCACACAGTTCTATTGTGCCACCTGGCATTGCAGGAGTGAGCAGTCAGTTACCAATAGACAAAGGCAATGTCCACTGGAGACAGGGAGTGTGACTTTTACCATATAGGAACAGGGAGAGAGTAACCGTAGAACGTAGTGCTGAGGTGCCCAATTCGGTGGTAGATTAGGATAATTTTAACGATGGACAAGACCATAAAATAGATATCAATTTTTTTCTTAGAAACTGGTTTATAACACCGGCAATGCTATTTGAAGCAAACATACAGCCACTTCTTCTGGCAAGGAAGGGAGGGATAGAAAGAGACAGAGGGAGAGGTACTACCAATACTGTAGACATGCAGTCACTACTTCCTTCTTGTGCTCTCTTAGATGACCCTCACATCTTCAGCTTGTCATGTCAAAGTGGTCATGGCCAAGGTGGTCAAAGCTTGTCATGTCAAAGTGGAAAGATATCCACTTCACGCTAATACATAGAATGTTAAATAAACTGTGACAATGAATTAGGAATAGGGCATGTTGAATTAATAAATAAATAAATAAAGCTTTTCAATTCACAGCAATGGTCTGGTTTGAACCAGGACATAAACTGAGGGGAAATCTACCTAGGGGGTCACAGGCAGCAATACAACATGGCAGTGGAGGTAACTCTTATTCTCTATATTTAAAACGAAAAGTTTCTGTCTGGGACTTCACTGTAATAGTATTGAGAAGACAGTAAAATATATATATTTTTGTCTTTGTTGAGGGTCTTTACTTTTGGGTTGACTAGAGGTTATGGAGACAATCTATACTAACAACTTGCCCATAATAAAGGTTCTTTCTTTTTTTTTTTAATCACCAGGGGTGCAATTTTTTAATATAATTTCTGACCTGTCATTTATTATTTCTTTTATAAACTTCCTATGGTGATTACTTCTCAGAGATGGAAATGCAACATCCCAGACTCTTAAAGGAGAACACCAGTAAAAAATAATAGCCCATTAAAAGCCCATGAAAAAAAAGAAAAAAAAAAGATTTTGCTGCAACATCTTCATTTCAGAGCTGTCCACCACAGTAGTTCTTTGCCACCACTAGATGTTCTCCCTATTCCATGCTGAATGATTGCCGTCATCATTCAACTCATTTTCTCTGAGTTCAGGCTGTCATGGGCCCTGCCCCAGTCTGAGACTCACCTCTTTGTAACATTGCCCTTTCCACCTCCAACATTATTATTATTATTATTATTATTCAGGATTTATATAGCGCAGCGCTTTACAATATAGGGCAGACATTACAAT
The DNA here is from genome assembly GCF_000935625.1 of Nanorana parkeri. NCBI lineage: Eukaryota > Metazoa > Chordata > Amphibia > Anura > Dicroglossidae > Nanorana > Nanorana parkeri. The sequence continues at coordinate 985,358 of NW_017306590.1, forward strand.
CACAATACAATTCAAGACAAGATGGTAAGGAGGGCCCTGCCCCTGAGGGCTTACAATCTAAAAGGGATGGGGAAGTGATACATGAGGAGGGAGCTTCGTGGGGATGAATTGTTTGAGAACCTGATGGTTGAGCGGTTAGGTTGAGGTGGGATAAGCTTCCCTGAAGAGATGAGTCTTTAGAGATCGCCTAAAGGCAGTCAAGGTGGGCGACAGACGGACAGGTTGGGGTAAAGAATTCCAGAGGATGGGAGAGACTCTAGAGAAGTCCTTGAGGCAAGCATGGGAGGAGTTGACAAGGGAGCTGGAAAGCAGGAGGTCTTGGGATGAGCGGAGCCGACGGTTAGGGTGATACTTTGAGACCAGGTTTGAGATATAGCCGGGGGCAGAGTTGTGGACGGCTTTGTAACATGCCCGTTGTCAGCACATAAAACAGATTCTTGTGTTTCTTCTTCCTCTCTCACTATACCTGCTATTTAGGGTTTGCATATGGCTGATTCTATGTCATATTCAGATACTTAAACTAATTACATTTTAAAAATGCCTTGTATGAGTGAATACAAAAATGCATTCATTTGTGTCTAATGTGTGTGACAGCTTTAAGCTGCCACATTTTCACATTATACAGGTTATATTGTATTGTTAAAGTGTCAGCGAAAATGTCTTGCACTTCATAGCAAAATTGGTGTAACACATTAAGATTTTATTAGCATATTAAAATACATTTTCTTGAACAGCCAAAAGCAGTATTGAGACCACCTTTTGTATCACTTGCCCCTACCTTTTATATTGTAAGCTTTCATGGGCAGGGCCCTCCTTACCATCTTGTCTTGATATGTATTGTAACTGTAATCTCTTCCCAATATTGTAAAACACTGTGCAAACTGATGGCGCTATATAAATCCTGTATAATAATAATAATAATAATAATAACAATACAAATAATGTCTAGTCTAATGCCTGTTAGGTACAGGTATATACCTAACAGGTCCTCTTCTCAAAAACTAACGATTTAATGACCAAATAATTGCAGGACACAATGTTACAACTTCATATCCTAATGTTCCTATACATGCTTTGCTTCCCCTGCACCTACACAGGACCCTGGTTCCTTGCTACAGTCTTGCACAACGTGCCATGTGCATAGCTCCCAATTGTGCTTCATTTGGAGGGACTTTCCCTTCTTTTAGCAGAATTGTAGAAATGTCACCAGCACACCAGTTTTTTTAGATAGCAAAAGCCTTAATTTATTGAAGTTCTTTGTCATATGAACAACAAGCATTTTCGGGAACCACACTGGGTCTCTTCATCAGGCTTTAGCATTGACAATAGCATGGTCTGATGAAGGGACCCTATGTGGTCCCGAAACTACTTGTTGTTCATATGACAAAGAACTTCAATAAATGAAGCTTTTGCTATCTTAAAAGGACTGGTGTGCTGGTGACGTTTCTACAATTCTGCATCCTTCTTTTAGGGCTCGTTCACATCATGCAGCCACTTGCATTTTTCTGCACCTGATCAATGCCAGTTACCGCAAGAGCACACAAAAAACAAGAGAGAGAGGTGCAGAAAAATGCATCTTGTCTTCGTTTTTCCACACCACACCTGAGCTCACCATAAAGTGCCTGTTCTTCTCTGGACTTTTGTGATAGTTCAGTAAAGTAAAAAAAAAGGTGCCTTGTGTTGTATAAATAAATTGTATAAATACACCAGCCCAATCCATTTTAGCACGTGAGCTGGTGTGACTGATCCCTTAGAGCCAAAATCCTCTGTCTCTTTTCCCTCTCTTTGGTATGATGTATGGACGTCTATAAAAGCATTTACTATTTAACTACCAAAAGTGTTATACTACACTAAACCTTTCATCTAACTTATAGATTATTGCATTTGTCATTTGAAAAAGCCAGTAAAAGGGAAAGTAGTGGTAAAAAAAAGCACTTGTGGGTTTAGAGTGGAAGTTACATAAAAAACTACAATTGCTAGCAGGTAGGGATGTTTGGCAGAGAATGCAAAGTCTCTTCTGCCAAAAATGTTCTACCTCTTTGCCCAAGTAGTTTTTCCATCTGTGTGCGCAAACTAAGCTCATCTCTAAGATGCCATGCATGGATTCTCATGCATCAGCGGCCACCCAACGGCCAAAGAGGATTTCCAGGGAACCCGGCAGTGGCAGCAAAGGAGATGGCGGAGATCTTTGTGTACACTGTACAGCGCATGTGACGTGCAGTGTGCACAAACTCGGCTCATCTCTAAGATGCTATGAATAGGCCTGCTGCTGGGGAGGATTTAACTCCTTTACAGATGCATCTGTGGCCACCCAGTGGCCACATATGATTTCCATGAAATCCGGATGTGGCAGCAGTGGAGATGGTGGTGGTGGGGGACCGGACATGGATCCAACAATGCTGGAGAAGGGCACATTTGTAAGGTAAGTCTGCCATAATGTTCAAGTATCCTGTGCATATCTGCACATTATGCAAAAAAAACACCCTTCACACAGCAGTTTACTACTGCTTTAACCAATCATTTTTTGCATAATATTCCTTCATGGTCTGTGTAACTGGGGGAATTTGGGTGGTGGGGGGTTTGTTTACATAGTTTGCACCAGAAAGTGTCATCTCAGAAAGCTGGGAGGTATGGATGTGTGATTTTGCCTTCAAGTTGTTCTGTAATTACTGTATACTGTTCTGTATTTTCTTATATAGACTGCTAATACATTCTATTGGAAGCACATTGCATATCTTGCTGGTCTTTAGAGTTAACATTCAAAAATATTCCCTTTTATTTTGCACATGTCTCTGTATGAGTTGCTAACCAGGCTTTCTTAGTGTACAGAAAGTTTCAGCTCAGTTTTCTGCTTATCAGGCTGTTCGTTTAATGAGGTGTTCTTAGCTGACTTTCTGTCTTAAAATGTTGTTATTTTTTTCCTCCACCCCCCCTTTTCTTTTTTGTGCTTGTCTGTGTAGGGACTTTGGAGCTCTCAGGCTGGAAGGGTTGTTAAGTGAGTTGAAAGGCCTTTTGGTGCAAAGAGAGATGAAGCAGATGAGTCAGGATCAGTAAAACACCTCTAAATAGGAATGAAAGATAAACACCCAATTGAGCGCTGCTTCATCCTCTTGCATGAAAGCCAATGACAAGGACTTAAGCCGATATAAGAGCGTTGCTAATGATCTGGAACCCTGGGCATGAAAAGGGGGGATTAGCTGGTAATTTATAAACAGATAAAATAAAGAATCTGTTACAGTGTAAAAATGCTTTGAGGTATATAATCTTGTTTATTTATACTGATAATATGTTGAGGGTAGGATAAATATAAAAAAGCTTAATGCGATATTTATGTACTTCAGTTTTACTTTTACATTTTCTACTGATAAATTGGAATATTTGTTGTGGTCTTGAAAACGTATTGTTGGCCCTCTGAGGACCAGACATAATGTTTCAGCTGTAGTCTTATTATATACATACTGGACAAATAGGTTAAACTGTTAAACATAAATTATCCAATCCCCCACGATCCAATAGCTCAGTGTTGTGCTCTGGCAAGGATCAGGCTGTATAGGGGTATTGAGGCAATTGTGTGATTTGGCCAATGCAACTCTTCTTAAAAACAGGGAAAGAGAGTGTTAAGGGTTTATGTACAGTACACGTGTCACTTTTAGGACTTGTTCACACCAATGGTCGTTGAGATGCACAATTGATATGCAATTGTGTGGTGCTCCTTAAAAATACAGGCATGGCTCATTTTTACACAACGCATACCAACGCACAATTGTTTTTTATGTGTTGAGCCTGCATTGATTAAATGCTGATCATTGTAGCTCAGCGTACCTGGTTTGAATGAGGTCTGGAAGTTTGGCTTTTGCATTTTAACATAGTAATGCACAAATGCATAGGTTTGAACACAAATGACAGCAACATACTGCATTTCGTCTGCTTTTCTGCTTTACCTTTATTGCAAACACATTCCGCTAGGTCATTTCTCAACCTTTTTCACTTCACCCGTTAAGAATATGCTAAATCTCAAGGCACCCAAGTGTAAAATGTAAGAACATAGATATAAAAAATGTTGTGTGGTTGCCCCCCAAGTCTATATCAAACTCTTATCCTACACTGTGGTCTGGTATGGATTTTAAGGGGGATAAAAAAATAAAAAGATGTGGCATTCTACCTTCACATCAGAAGCCCCCCTTCACATCATAGTCCTCAGTCCCACCTTTTCAACAGAGTCCTACCTTATAATCTTCACCACAGTGCAGCTGCAGCAGTATGGCAGAAAGTGGTATGTGGAGCAGATCTGGATGGAGGTGGGCTTCTATCCTCTTCTGAATGCTCAAGAAGGTTCTGGATGTAGGCCCCCCTAGATTAGCATCATGCATTTGAGTGGTGCTAGTGGCCAGCCTGTCTGCCTCATGGAAATGCATGAAACTGAAAATTTGAAGGCACCTCTGGCAAAGCCAGAAGGCACCCCAGGTTGTGTTGGTGTACAGCAATCTACAAGTCATGCCACAGATTTTCAATTGGAATGAGGTCTGGGCTTCGACTAGGGCAGGGATAGGCAACCTTGGCGCTCCAGCTGTGCTGAAACTACAAATACCATCATGCTTCTGCCTCTGGAAGTCATGCATGTGGCTTGCAATGCCTTATGGGATTTGTAGTTTCAGCACAGCTGGAGAGGCAAGGTTGTCTACCACTGAACTAGGGCATCCCAATACATTTCAATGTTTCCCTTTAAACCACCCCAGTGTAGCTTTAGCAGTATGTGTAGGGTCATTGTCCTGCTGGAAGGTGAACCTCCATCCCAGTCTCAAATCTGTGGCAGACAGATTTTCTTCAAGAATTGTCCTGTATTTAGCACCATCCATTTTTCCTTCAATCAAGACATTTCCTAGTCCCTGCCAAGGAAAAGCATTCCCACAACATGATGCTGCCACCACCATGCTTCACTGTAGGAATGGTGTTCTCAGTGTGATGGGAAGTAATGGGTTTGTGCCACATATAGCATTTCCCATGATGGCTAAAAAGCTCAATCTTAGTCTCTTCTGACCATAGAACTTTCTTCCATGTGTTATGAGAGTCTGCCACATGCTGTATGGTGAACTCCAAACGTGTATTCTTATTTTTTTTTTCTTTCCGCAATGGCTTTTTTTCTGGCTATTCTTCCATGAAGCCCCACTCTGTGGAGTATAGGGCTTAAAGTGGTCCAATGGACAGATGCTCCCATCTCCGCTGTGGATCTTTAAAGCTCCTTCAGTGTTATCTTTGGGGTTTTTGTTGCATCTCTGATTAATGCGCTTCTTGCCCGGTCTGTGAGTTTTGGTTGGTGGCCTTCTCTTGTACAGTCTTTTGCAGATATGTCTTGGAGTAACTGTGGACAAACTGGTTTCTATAGCCATATTTTTTGGTACTGTTCCACAGTTAAAAACTAATACTTGTACTTAATTTCTTGCTGCTGCAAGATGCCTAATTTCCACCTTCTGGAAACAAACAACCTTCCTGGATCAATTAGTATTCCTACAGAATGCCCATACAGGAGATGGAACACCTCAGAGCAAATCTTTGGGACAAATGCATTTTTCTGTAAGTCTAGGATCACATTAGTCCTGCTTCAGGATTGTGAATTCGCAGTGCTCTTTATGTAGTGTGATCATGTATGTTTTTATGTGTTTATGAAGTGCTTTTGATTCGTTGTCATGCTTTAATGTGTTTTTCTTTTGACTAAGGATGTCCTGATACCGATACTAGTATCGCTATCCGGGCCAATGCAGGGCATTTTCACAAGTACCTGTACTCATGAAAATGCCCCAATACTAAAGGCCGATACTGGCCCTTTCAATTTTTAAAGAAGTTCAGCTGCCTGAGGTCCTCCACTTGCTGGGGACCTCAGGCAGCCTGCTGGCGACCTCAGGCCGCTGCCTTTGATAACATCGATCTGGCCATACATTGCCCCCTCCTTTGGGAGGATATATACGAATGACGCCTGCACAGCGCAGGCCAATGGCGGCTCAGGAGAGGCGGAAACTTGTTTACAGCGACTTTTTTAAACACCTCAGCTGACAGGTCTGCCGGAGCTTTTGCTGGCTGTGCTGCTGTGCGCTCATCCCTCCCAGATACACAAGCTATCTGCTCCTGCTCCACAAGGTAATGACTATTAATGATCCTCCCTTATGCACATGTTACGCCTGCTCTTTGCTAATGGCAGTACTATCTTTTAGCATTCCGTCAGACAAGCCAACCCCCCAGAAAGACCAGCACTCTCAGAAAAGGTAGGCGGTTGATCCCTGCCAGTTCACACCTATTGCTTACCAGTTATGATCTTCTAACTGTAATGCTGCTATCTCTTCCACGACAGCCCATCCAGGTCTTTGAGGGATCCCTCTCGCTCTTCTAGTAATGAACGAAGGCCATCTTCCTCAGTCAGGAGCAGGTTTCCCTCCAGGGAAAGATTCTATTCCCGACAACCAAGACAGGGACAGGTGCAATAGGTCGCCCTCCAGCTGCCAGCAACTGCCTCCAAAGTCCTCTGAAGTACGTCATCATCCTCAACCTATTCCTAGTGGTTGCTGGGCATGTCCTAACCCAGCGTTACCTGGAAAGACAGCTTGTGCATGTTTCATTGAAGCGACGAGGCAAGGAAACAAATAGTCTGCGAGTGGTCTCACTGATGAAAAAGGTCTTCTAAGATACCCTGAAAGAATTTACTCTCAAGACGCAATCAGATCGTTTGGCGACTGCACTGCAGCATTCAGACCCTGTACCAGGTCCCTCAGGAACCGATCTTATTGCGAGAAGGGATCATGTATTTGCGAATCATTCAGACAGTTCTTCAGCTGCAGAAACTGACCAATCTAAATGTTTTGATTTTGCTTTGGTTCAACCCTTCGTTAGAGCGGTGAGACAGGCCCTTCTATAGGAAGATCTGCCAGAACAGCCGGAAAAGAAAAAACGTTACTTTAAACGCGTGATAAAGGACATTTGTTCTTTTCCATTTATGGAAGAAATTAAAGACATCTACCCCTTTAGAAAGGAAGATATTAAATACTTATAGGAGTCTCTTACAGTGGATGCGGCCTTAATGAGGCTTGCAAGACACGTGACATTACCGCTGGAGGATGCGGTTTCATTTAAAGATGTGCTGGACGGACGGGTAGACATAGATCTTAAAAAGATCTATTTGCTGGCAGGAGGGGCATGTAAGCCGACAGTTGCAGTAGCTTCCACATCAAAAGCCTTGGAGGCTTGGGCGGACAATATAGAAGTGGCATTGTCGGATGGTCTCAGTAAACCTGAAATTTCAGATCTCCTTTGGAACATCAGGTTGTTCTCTGCATTTGTCACTGAAGCTTCTATTGACATGATAAAGCCATTGTCAAGAGTAATGTTAGCGGAAGTTACTGGAAGAAGCGCCCTTTGGCTCAGACCGTGGTTCGCAGATCCCTCATCTGAACAAGGATGGTGCAGAATACCCTTTTCGGGTCAGTCCCCCTTTGGAAATAAGTTGGATACAGCAATTGCTAAAGCTACTGGTGGTAAATTGGGATTCATCCCATAGGACAGGAGATTGGTGAGGCAGAAGAATGCGCTTCAGAAAAGCATCGTAGGGACACAGTAGAGAAGCAAGAACCTACAAGCCAGCGAAGGAGTTCCGATGGCCCTGGAGGTCCTCTGTTTTCTCTTCAAGCCAGAAGAAGAATGTCTCTTAATCGGCTCAAGATGCGCAAATTTCGGAAATTTCGAAAAACACCCAGAATGCCAAAAAGATGCCTTTGTGTTTGTGAAAAGGAACAATTCAAGATAGAGTCTTTACAGATGATCCTAAAAATAGTACAGCCTGGGGAAATGGCTATTATCAATACACTTGAAAGACGCCTATTTTCACATCCTGGTTCACACAAACATTCAAAAAATGATTTCCTTCTCAGTGGCAAAGATGCATTTTCAGTTAATTTGCGTCTCTTTTGGTCTCGCCACACCTCCAAGGCATCTCCTGCTTCGGATGGAAGGGATTTGTATATATCATTATCTCAACAACATTCTCCTACTAAATTAGGGTCGGGACAGGCTATGTTCCCATCTTACATTAGTACTGTTCACTCTTAAAGCTTTCGGCTGGATAGTGAACCGTGAAAAAAGCCATCTTGTCCCAACGCAAGACCTCATATATTTGGGGGCCAGAATAAATACGAAAAAAGGCACAGTCACCTTGCCGTCAGAAAGATACCTGTTGTTTGACAAAGGATTTCAATGGCTTTGACCGCAGATGTTCTTTCTGCTACAAGTGTCTACTGATTGTAGGCACTATGGTGTCCACAGTGCCAATGGTAACATGAGCCCAGTGGGATACTCGGCTCTTTCAAAAATAATCACTTAGTCGATAAAGAACAGCCTCAGTTGGTTTAGAGAGAAAAACCTTCTTCACTCTCACTCTCTACGTCCGATTGCCTGGTTAGTGATAGCGATGGATGCAAGTGAACATGGCTTAGGGGCCAATTATTCAGGTCACCTGGCTCAAGACTGTTGGTCCTTCCCTGCGAGGGGCATGGTGTCCAATATACTGGAATTCAGGGCAGCTTTTTAAGCATTGATGGCCTTCCGAGATCTAATTTGGGGGAAATCTGTCCTACTAAAAATTGACAATTTGGCAATGCTAGCATATGTGAAGAAGCAGGAAGGTACACAGAGCCTGTCATTGTTGCAAGAAGTAGCCCCAATCCTGGATTGGGCTCAAGTCAACCTCTTACACTTGTTGGCAGTGTACATCCCAGGTATTCAGAATTGTCAAGTGTACAGCTAGACATCAAGGAGTGGTCGCTGCTCCCACAAGTCCTTCATGTTTTGATGAAGTGGGCTTTTCTACCAGAGGTGGATCTCTTTGCTTCACCAGCCAACAGGAAGTTGAGGAAATTCTACTGGAGACAACCTTGCCAGCAGGCGGTGGCAACAGATGCCTTAACGGCAATTTGGGCTTTCCAGATGGCTTACTCCTTCCTTCTTTTTCCCTAATTCTACGATTCTTGAAGAGACTCATGTTGGAGAAAGTGTTGATATTTGCAGTCATTCCAAGAGACCATGGTACCCCCTCCTTGATCAACTAGCGATGGGGTCTCCGCTCCCTATACCATTGCTGTGGAATCTTCTTTCTCAGGGCCAAATTCTCCATCAGGCACAAGAGAAGCTGTGCTTGATGGCATGGATATTGGAAGGAACAGGCTGTTAGGGTTAGGTTGCTCTGAAAGAGTTGTGCACACCGTGCTGCACTCAAGAAAGAGCACCACTAATAGAGCATATAATAGAAGAGGATCTCAAGCTTCCAGTCGTCTTACTGCATCATGGATGGTGAAGACAATAGAGTTGGCATAGCTAAACGGTCGACGGCTCAGAAGGATGTTATGGCCCATTCTACTTGGAGGATCTCCACATAGTGGGATGCAACTAGCTGAATCTCGTCTGAGACAATTTGCAAAACAGCAACTTGGTCCTCCATCCATACATTCATGACGCATTATTTTGTAGAGCCAGCTGCTCTGACCACTGTTGATTTTGGGCAGAAAGTCATTGCTTTTGCTTCTGTGTGTGATTAATATTTTCAAGCATTCCCTTCCTAGTTATTGCGAGTTACTTTCCATTTGTGTGCTGACAGGAAAACCGGAAAATTAAATTTCATACTTATCACAATTTTCCTTTCCTGTCCAGCTCCATGGCAGCACAAGAATTCCCACCCGCTGGAAATCACCTAGTTACGGAAAAGTGGGCTATTGGGAATCTCAAATGCATGAGCTATGATCCTATTAAAGGGTGGAGGATGGGATTAACTCATTTATGTGCTGCCACGGAGCTGGACAGAAAAGGAAAATTGCGGTAAGTATGAAATTCAATTTTCCGTTTTTTATATATTGTGTAATTTTTTTCTACTTACCATTACTATACAAATTTTAGGTTGTAAAAAGAGATTAAGCCCGCAAGTCATTCAATATTGCAGATCATGGTTGCTTCTTAATCTTGCCTCAGATTCTTAACTCATTGCAGATATTTAATACCACTGAAGTTCTGGTGAAGGCAAATTAAATTGGTTATTGCCATCTCCAAGTATGCATGCTGTAAGCCTACGTATGTGGTTCTAAGTAGAAAAAAACCAAAACATTGTTTTTTTCATGAGTGAAATTAGTCAGGAAAGGTTAATCACTATCAAAGAGGTTGTTGGACCCACTTAAATGGAATTGATGTGGTTCTTTGGTGACGATGCATTGACACTGGATCCACTCCAGATAACTGGAAAGGTCTCCAAAATGCCCAATCTAATGTACATCACCTTTTGAAGTTTATGTTCCAGTTCTGGTCAGCCAAAATTATGATTTCCACTTTATTGGATTCCCTTAACACATTGACAGACTTTTTTGGCCTTATAGGTGACAGTTGAAATTTTATATGGAGCAGATGCAACAAAAATATCTTGTAGACATTGTAAAAGTGGGTACCCCGGAATTCTTTATTGTTGCACCAGATCATACACAAGTCTTGACACTAAACTTTACTAGACAAGTGACTTCTGTAAGAGTACATGAAGGCTTAGGCAATCTGTTGTTAAATTCTTAGCAGCTTCTGAGTTGATAGTTCTTTTTGTACCCTTGTGTATTTACTTTAGCTTTCATTCTGTAAGTGTAGTCTTAGATGGAAATGTATAAAGAACCTTCAAATGCATCCATTTTAATGCCTGCATTTTGCTTATCTAAGCTATTTTTGGAGCCATTTTTAAGAGAAGTTACATGCTGTACTATTATATGCCTATTATGCTAAACATACAAGGTAGCATTGTATGTTCACCTGTACCGTGCATTTTTTTTCTTTTTTAAAAAAAATGGGGTCCCTTCTAACATTCCTACCTAAATACCTACCTAAACTGGTATTTGTTGTCAGGGAGAACCACACGCTTTTTTTTTTCTTTTTAAATGTCATTTATTTTCTTTAAAAATGTCATTTTTGATGCAAGAAGTTCTATACATTGTACAGATGTGCCACTTTACAGGCAGTTTAAGGGGACCCCCCAGGCACGATATTTAAAGGATTTTTTTATTTTTATTGTTTCACTTTAAGTAATGTTAAAATCACTGCTCCTTTAAAAATTTTATTTTTTTAAAGTGTTTTTTTCATTGATTCATGTCCCCCAGGGCAGTACCCTGATCCCCATAAACGTTTTATGGCCATTAACTTGCATATAAGCCTTCGAAATTGGGTCAATTGATTTTCAAAGTTCTACCCCCATAGACTTGCATTGAGTTCGAGTTCAAACTTTTTCCATGTTCAAATTCAAACCGAAAAGGGGGATGTTCGGCTCATCTCTAGCCATATTTAATTGGAACACATGGCATTCCTGCTGCAGGAATCCGTATGTTTCTGCCGCATGAATCCCAGAACGCTCTGTGTGAATAAGGCCTAATACTTTAACACTGCCACACCTAGAAAGCTAGGTAAAGGTGGGTTATAATTTGTAACCCCACTTTCCCCTGCTTAATTTTTATTGATATAGGAACATGTTCAAATCATTTTTTTTTTTATCCAGGAAGAGAGTAGTGAAACAGCAGAAATTCAGCAAACACAAATAAATGTGTGAGTTAGCAGTTGTTTGGTAATAACCAGTGCTTGCCATTCTCAATCACTCCTTCCATTCAGGCAAGTTATTTTATATGACAATAGAAGTTACTGTTCCTTACATTGCTCAGTCATATACAAGAATGCACTGCAAGTGGAGGAAGTTACTAACTTCAGACTAAAGGCTTCAGTTGGTAAGGCTGTAAGGCATCAGAACACGTGTCGTCTCCGCTATTTCTGTGTCTCTTTGTCGGTGTTACGTCTACTGTAAACGGTCGCACTGGAGCACAACTGCGGGAGGGAGTGATGGCGTGTAAGGGATTTTGGTGTCTCAGGCTTCACTCCCAGTCTTAAGGGGGAGTTTGAGACTCTTGCATCATAGCCAAATAATTTTAAACAGGAATTTCGTCAATGGGCTATTTCCTCATAGCACCAGCAAAGGTATAGTATAGGGTTAAATGGTGTATAATCTTGTTGGTGAAGCAGTATGTTTACACAGATCTCCTCAACGTCAAATAGAATCTCCCCACAACAGTCTCAGAGATATCAGTAGCACAATAGTGTATAGTTCAGCAGCTGACAGTATGTAACAGGCTCCCAGTGGAGCGAATACTTGCTGTTTGAGAGGCGGCAGAGCAGCGAGGTGCAGGGGTTGGGTCCTGCTGGCAGAGTCTTAGGGTTGAGTCAGGAGACACAGTGTGGTTCGGTAGGGTTCAGTAGTCAGCAGGCGTTCAGATCCGATTATTGAACGCCATGCTGCCACAGCTGGGGCTTTAAATAGTCCCAGGATGTGGGAGGAGACGGCGGCCGGAACGAGTGACTTCCGTGTTCCACCGTGGAACGCAGGCCGCTCGCGTCAGAACCAGGAAGTCGAGCGACTTCCGCGTTCCACAGTGGAACGCGAAACACCCGACATGGAAGCCGGCAGGACCGAGGCTGCCCGGCCCCGAGAAGAATCATCACAGTCGGCTTAGCTCCTGCTGGCTCTGACATGAGAGCCAAAGAGGAGATCACTCCAGCGCTGCACTGTGGCTGGCTGATAGGAGGCAGAGGCACAATTCCTTGAGGGCACAAGTGAACCGCTGTGTGCAGCCGCAAAACTTTGTGGGCCCTAGATGTGACAGTGGGCCCTGGGCAAATGCCCACATTGCCCTCTGGATAAAGTGGCCCTGGCTTCTATACAGAGTGGCCTTGAGTGTGTAGGTGCTTGTGTGCCTAAGTCAAAATGCCATATACAGACAGGCACTGGCCAACAAATGTTTCAGTATAATGCTGTATATTTGCATCACTGTGGAATGTATCATTTTTCTACAGATAATAGTTGTGTTTTCAAATAATTTCTACCATAAAGGGTACCGTTACATTTTATGCAAAGATCTTGCTACCTTTTGCTTTGATTCTGTTGGCATACCTATAAAAGAAACCTATCAAACTGCTTTCATAGAAGGCACTAGCCATAAGCATGGTGATAAAGTCTGCATCAGTGAAACTTGTTATCTTCAGTCTTAACTCCCCTGGACTTGTTTAAGATTGTACAGTGAGCGCCAATCCTGGATGGGCAAGAGCCCCTTGTGAGCCCTTACCTGCCTGATAAAGTCTGACAAACAGCTCGTTACCACTTAATTAGGCAGGTGAAAATTTACCACCCACCAGACAGAAGCTGAAATGGTCTCCTGCCGTCAGCCGTGTAGAAGAGTTGCAAGGCAGGGCTGCTCAGTTTTAATTACCCTTAAATCTGCTGAAATGCAAACTTAAATAGCAAATTAGTTCCTCCTGAAAAACTGTAAGCAATCTTGTATCATTTAGTGCCTCCAAGGTATACAGATTCAAGTGCCTTATAAACAAAGTTGTATTACTGTGTCATAGCTCAGGAAAACCATGCAGAGCATTGCGCTTCAGTTTAGGCAGTACACGTATGCTGTGGCAGACTGTGCTGCATAAAGTAGCATCACTAGCCAAAAACAGGCACCATAAAGTGCAAGCACATATAATCCGCTTATTAAAAATTCTCCCCTCTGCACACCAGGAACCTTGGGACTCAAGCAAGTTAATTATTGTTAAGCATGTTAAGTATTCAAATACCAAAAAAAACAGTGCCCCCTACATCCTAAACATAATATGGGAAGCTCTTCGTACTTGACTAAGTGCTTGTATACTGAGCTCACCTCATATTTTTAAGGGCTCCCAAGACATAAACAGAAGGAATTTTCAGATGCATTGCATATGTATTGCCACTTAGTGCTACTTAGTGATGTTACTTCACAGTATACTGCATAGTCTGAAGGCAGGTTTACTTTAAAGTCCATATAAGTGGTACAATTTATATAGGATAAAACAGATTTGTACTTCCCATGTTTCATGTTGCTGTTAACTGGGAGCCAATTTTATAAGGTTAACCAAAATAAATGAGCATACAAACCCTGCATCACTTTCTTACAATCTTCCATCACCTAGGATTGATCATTCTAACCTGCGATCTGAGCTGCTAACTGCAACGTCATGTTATTGGGACATAGTTAAATGAGCTGTTAGTTTCTAAAACTGTTAAGTGCCAAATACAATTTGTATGTTGTTTTTTAAATCCGGCTTACGGTATGTAACTCTCTCCCCCACCTGCAGCTTTAGGAAGGCTCTATAGTCTTTAATTTTTTTTATACGCTGTATGGGAAAATGTCTGAGTGTAAAGTATAAGTGTCACTCAAATGTTTTAAAAACTTGAATTCTATGTGTAGGTTTTAAAGATATATGCTTATTACATTTTCAGTTTCTGCTTCATGCTTAGTAGTGATGAACAATGTTGCATCTTGCTGATCCTCTCATCTTACACCATGTCTGCCAGACTTCTATCATCAGTCAGTACTCTCCCTGCAGTGTCTTGCAAAATGCACAATGCTCCTGTCAGCCAGAGGCCATGTAATCTTTTGCATAGACATTAGCTCACATAATGCAGCTCACGAACAGCCATTTTTGTTTTCTCATGGTAAGAAAAGTAGTTTTCTTACTCAAAATAATAATGTGTTTTGGTAATATTGACATTTGCCCTATTGAGTAATGTGAAAAGTGAACTTAAATTCTATTTAAGTGTCCACTAAACCTTTGCAATTGCTGTTACAGAGATGTAAGATGGGTTTTCTCATTAGCTGCGCTACTGTTCTTAGTGAATTTTGCTGTGTGCTGGCTGCTGTCACTATGCTGGTGAACATTTACTGTCTGTCGAGTACATTTTCTTGTTATATACGGCAAATGCTTCAGGTTTTTAGATTGGCTTCAGACTAGAAGTTTTGTACAAATTTGATAAACATGGCATTCTAAATTTTTTGGCCCTTAGCTGAAATCTAAAAAAAAAGAACATATTTTGTCTCTTCAAGAGAGTTTCAGATGTGATTTTGCACTGTAATTGTAACTCATGAATAAGTACTAGTCAAATTCTGCATCAAAGCATCCCCTCTCCCAGCGCACCTTCCTGCATATCCTTACACATGCTATACACAGTAATGAATAGCTTCTTAAAAGGAAAATATTTTAATTGCATTTTAGTTTGGGGCTTGTTATTAGCAGAGAGGAGCTAAATTGAATAATGCAATCCTGGTAATAATTATGTGTAAATGAGCACGTTTAAATGATATTTTACAGCTTCTTTATAAAATTACAGCTAGAGGCAGTACTATGATAGACACACAAAGGCCGCACAGAAATTATCATAAACTATTAGCTTGTTTGCAAAGGGTTTTATGTTAATCTTCGAGTACTTAAAGCACTCTGCAATTAACATATCAGGGGGAGATGCCTCCGAGTGCTCAGATAAAAAGCTATCCACATTAACGGAATCAAAGCAAGAAGGGGTCACCCCCTCCTCATCATGCACACACATATACACACGCGTACGCACACATACAGCTTTCTGTTATTAGTTAAAGACTTGTAGTGATGTGTTATCTAATCAAGGTTATAATTAAAGCTTCTCTGTATTAGAAATGACAGGCGATGCTGTAGTGATTCCAGCTGTATAATTGTGGGGAAAATGAAGTGGTCATACTGTTTTCAGCAAGAAGAAAGAAGCACATACTTTAATGTAAGGCCTTTAAGATGTAAAGCTGGGGAAAATGCGGTAATTCCATTAATTGATGGACAATCATTGGTGTCACAAAGCCGGCCCCTTTTTTTAACCTTGATACCAATACACCAGGGGTCCTAGGAATTACACTCAAGAAAGTCTCTCTCCATGTGCTATTAGTTCCCAGTGTTGTAATCTTAACGCTGTACCTTCAGAATGTAGTGGCCACCAGTCACTTTACTTGTTTTTTAACAGTTCCTTTCAAGACAATTTGAAGGAGAGCTAAAGTGGGTACAAACAGGATACCCAAATATGCATAAACACCCCAAGCAGACTGTCTCACCTCTTTTGAAGCACCTGAATTTAATGATATCTACACAACAGTAGCAGGACAAGGGTTTCTCCAGTACTAAAGGTTCTTGTATTACCATTCCTTTAGGTCCTCTGGGCTCTATGTAGCTCATGCTGTATCAGCACACTTCAAATAAAGACAGTAAGGAAGTCAAAGAAATACCTGTTTCTAGTTATGACTGTCACAGTGATGTAGTCTTTATGGAATTTGGAAGGTTTTATTGGGCAACAACATCCATCACTTCTGTCTTAATTATTAGCAGAGAGTGAAAAATACACAGCATTTCATACCTAGTGAAGTACATCATTTAAAACTGGACTGCTGATAGTACTTTTTATTAAATTTTTTGATGAGTCTCATAATTTTCATTTCAAAGCTGGTGCTGTGTGGCGGGAAATTCCCAGGCTTCTCTGCATTTTGGCCAGTTACTTTGTTTTTGGCAGTCCTATAAAAGGTTTATCCTTTTTTTTTTATTTCCAAAAGGCTTTCTAAGCTATAAACAGCTGTTTTGCAATTTCTGTTAGAAACTGGCATTCTGGCCTTTACCTTAGAAATTGCTAAGGATGGCCACGTATAGATAAATATTTCATTAGCTAGAAGAAAATATTCCTCATCTCAAATTATCACCCTTGGAATAGATAGACAATTTTCATTTCTCTTTCTCTATGATCAGTGTAAAGTGTTTTACTGCACATAAGCACATAGTAGGGTTAATTTGAATGCAATCATCTACCAATTTGTTTTTGGATTCTGAAAGGAAACTGGAGTACCCAGAGGCAATCCCCATAAACATCGGAGGAATGTACAAAGTCATTGTTGGTGGTGGGATTTGTTCTTCTGTGTCACTGTTATTATCACCCCTTGGTGACCAACAGAGAGTGGCATATGGTAGAGGAATATTTGTGACCTAAGGCATTAAAAACTTTATCTGAAATGTATGCTTGATACCCAACTTATTTGTGCCCTCTTACACACAACACAGCATAAGTTAATGTTGCAGTGCAATTCATCAAAGATATAGCTGATCGCTCATGAAGAACGTAGCAGAAATTACCCGAGTTCTCTGCAAATGACAACTTCCCTTCATTTGATAAATGAGTGACATCTACCCTACACACACACCGAGTTTCTGATAAACCATCTATTGCAGGGCTCAAATTTTCCACTCGCCTGCTCGCATTTTGCGAGTAAAAATAAGGTGAGGGCGTGGAAATTTCGGTCTCTAGGTACCGGCTCGCAGACCAACTCCGGCCCGCGAGCCGGTACTATGTGGCCCGCAGCCAGCTGACATGTCAGGCACACAGTCGCAGACCGCGTACCTTGCTTGCGGGAGCAGCTCCACGGTCTGCATCTGTGTCGGATGCAGACCGCAGAACAGCTCCTGTCAGCTCTGGCTTCCTTCGCCCGGAGCTCTGACAGTTCTGAGCTCCGGCCGAAAGAAAGGATGGATCGATCCCTGGTTATCTGTGGGTGTATAATGAGGTCTGCTGCAGACCTCACTAATCACCCCCAGATAACCAGGGATCGATCCTGCTCACAGCCTCCTCCCTGCAAAGACCGGAACAGGTGAGGGGGCTCGGGGGGGTTGAGTGTGTTATTATTGTGTGTGTGTGTGTG
>NW_017306590.1:1003440-1003867 GCF_000935625.1 Nanorana parkeri
GGGGAATTTTATTATTATATTTGTGCAGGGGGGGGGTGTAACGTTGAGAAGTGTATTATCGTGTTTTAAGATGCCCATACACCTTACAACCATTGCACGACTTTCGTTATGCGATGGTTGTAAGGTCATTAACATTTCGTATGATCTGCCCATCTTGGACAGGCAGATCGTACTTGCGATCATCGCAAGCCCTCCCCAGTGAGGAGAGTGCTTCCGATGATTGCAGTGTTAAGCGGGCAGTGTGCGCTTGTGCACATCGGCCCGTGCAGCATTCGTCTTCCGACCACGCCACCACCCGCCAAAAATCTACGATTTTTGGCAGGTTTTCCAGCATGCTTGGAAGATGAAAGTCGCACGACCTTACAGTAGAATCGGTCGCACGCTGCCCATACACCTGCCGATTATCGTACGATAATCGGCAGGCGGC
>NW_017306590.1:1004000-1012380 GCF_000935625.1 Nanorana parkeri
GGGGAATTTTATTATTATATTTGTGCAGGGGGGGGGTGTAACGTTGAGAAGTGTATTATCGTGTTTTAAGATGCCCATACACCTTACAACCATTGCACGACTTTCGTTATGCGATGGTTGTAAGGTCATTAACATTTCGTATGATCTGCCCATCTTGGACAGGCAGATCGTACTTGCGATCATCGCAAGCCCTCCCCAGTGAGGAGAGTGCTTCCGATGATTGCAGTGTTAAGCGGGCAGTGTGCGCTTGTGCACATCGGCCCGTGCAGCATTCGTCTTCCGACCACGCCACCACCCGCCAAAAATCTACGATTTTTGGCAGGTTTTCCAGCATGCTTGGAAGATGAAAGTCGCACGACCTTACAGTAGAATCGGTCGCACGCTGCCCATACACCTGCCGATTATCGTACGATAATCGGCAGGTGTATAGGCACCTTTAGTGTATGTGTATATTAGGCCCCATTCACACCTACAGTATATTTAAGGTGTGATTTAGAGATTCCTGTGTCAGGAACTTGCGTTTTCCTGCAGGAGGAATCCCTAATCTCCGTTTACAAGCGGCATCTATCACAAAATAAGAATTATCATAAGATTATTTAAGAGCCCTGATCTAGTGTATGATGTCTAACTTTTGCTGCATTAATGAAACTGAATCTGAGGTCTTCAACAGTTTGAAGAAGAAAACCTATTTTTTTGCATCATGTGTTTTGGTGTCTGTGAAGAATTTCTTTATATAACCATGGAGCTTTTTGTTTTGTCTTCAGAATGCTTTGTTGGGAAACAATATTCAATATGTCTACCTCTGAATATTGTGCTATATTGCATTATAGCTGTTGTGAAAATGGTTTAGAACATGAAATACTAGTGCTGTATTTAAAAAAAACAAGTCTGCAGCTTTCATTACCAGTGTTATTATTCTGCATTAAAATAATCACATTTAAAAGTGCTTGTAAATATGTTTGACAGCGTGTTCTTTTTGCATCTTGACCTCAAGTTTAAATTATTTACTTAAATGTAAATAGGGATTCTATTGTACATCTCTCAATAATGTGATCAGTGGTGAAGACAGCTCATGAACTTCACCAAGGTTAAAGTTCAGCAATTTGAAGATGCCACGGTTTCCCCCAGTCTTCGGAGTGCAATCCAGCTCTGGCAGCCTATAATTGAGTTGAAATGGACTCAAGAGTAATGATTAATGGAGCACAAGAAGTGAGGTGAGAGAGACAGATTGGAGGAGAGTTCCTTGAACTTTCTGCGGTTTTTAATGAAAGAATGACTAATATAATTAGAGGGTGCTTTATACTGGCTCATTCTGCATTAAATCTGGAGTGTATTTAAATACAATGGTCCATTACAAGTAGGGCCAGAGGTTAAAAAGAGCTCTGTTATGCTGCATCCACGCTTGCAAGTGCAACATTGATTAGTACCCGCCTGTGGGCCACATCAATATGCAAATTAGGTTTGCCAGAGGGCAAAACATTTCTTTTTGCAAGGTTACTATATGTTTTATCGTTTGTTTTTCCTTCCCTTTTGTAAAATGATTGGCTGGCTGTTTAGGAATCCTTTATCCATCTATAATATGAAAAGTGCTAGTCTCTTTTCTTGATTGTTCTTTACTGCTACTTGCAGCTACTAAGTGGATACAGTATCAAGAGGGTGTGCTGAGAACATAAAGTGTATACACATTGCTTATTTTAAATTTTAATAAGTGCATACTGGTATGATAAAATGTAGTTATCAGGAGACAAAAATCAAAGTCAGCAGATGTACAACTTAAAATAATGTTATATTCTGGGTTGTGCAAGTGCTAAACTTAGGGCCTATATGCACAGGTGTTAAAAAAAGGGTCATGTTATAAATGCAGAGTTTTATAAGCCAGGTCTGGGAATCTGTGCAAATGTTTAAACCCATCATACAGGTAGTTATAAATGTAGTTCCAGATGATGGCGAGGATTGGAAAAAAGGGTAGGGGTGGGTAGCAGTAGCAAAAAGAAAATATATAACCAGTAAAAATAAATCCATTTTATGTGTGCAGCAATTTTCAAATGCACAAAACCATAATATAGACAGTATGTGTGTGTGTGTATGTATGTATGTATGTATCTATCTATATATATATAATATATATATATATATATATATATAATGTGTGTGTAACTCTGGTGCATGAACCTCGACACAATCTTTAAATGCATGTTTTACTGTATTATCTTGTGTACAATTCTCTGTGTTTACAAACCACTCTGTTTCTATCTATTTTTCCAAATAACCTCAAATTTAAAAAAAGGTGAGGACATGTTTCCACCAGTACCCCCTGAGTGCTACCTTGTACCCAGTGTATTAAAAAGCCTGGTGAGCAGAATAGCTGATAACGCTCATAAGCACCAAAGTGAAGCTTTACTCCATGTTGGCATAAATATAGACTGTAACATCTGGGTGCCGACGCTACAATCTTTGTTCATATATATAGCTTGCTCTGTAGGAGAGTGCTAAAATCAGAGGGCAAGGCATGCATTGTCATACTGGCACTGAATGTGTTTCTTTATCATTAGAGAGAAATAAGAAACTACAGAAAAAAATCCAAGCTTCCCATTTGGTTAAAACTGAGAGCCTGCATTTTTAAACTTTGGGCCACTATACTGTACTGTAACAACTTATATATAGTTGGCAATAAAGAGCAAAAACACTTTCCAAACTATGCATGTCATTGGACATGATCTAGAGGTGATAGGGGGGTTTGTGAGTAAATATAGGTCATGCCTATATAAATCCTATAAGCTCTGGCTGGACAGAGTCTGATGTAAAGAGGTCAATGTTCTCTGATATTTTTAAGGTGAAGTCACTAATCACAGGGTAGCAGGGTTAAACTACTTTCTGCTCTCTACCTGGGCAAGCTGGACGTCCACTTTGTTACATATAAACAATTTTGTCTGAATTAGTGGAAAATACTTCAGGCATTTTAGCCCAGGAGAGTGTGTACATAACTAGAAATATAGCCCACTTGTTCAAAACTTCTAACCAGTATTAGAGTAGAGAAATCTACCTCCATTATTGGGACAATTTTTTTCTTTTTTTATTAGTTAAGGTATGGCAGTAATCTTTTCAAAGTGTTCAATAAAGTTTTAAAGTGTACAACAAAATCTAAAATGCCTTTTATGCAGATGCCTGCTTTGCATTATGCACTGGAAAAACGGTAGGTATGTTGCATGGTACCGTGCAATTAAGTCATGGCCTTGGTGTGAACAGTGCCTTTTTCCGGTTTGAGGACCTCTGAACTTTTGCTATAATACTGCTAATATATATATATATATATACACACACACACACACATATATACACACACACGCATTACTTACAAAATCTTCCCTCTCCTGCAGTAGTTTTTGTTTACTTGGGTTGCCTGTGTGCTTTTTGTAGACAAATTTCCAGTGTTTCACTAATGTGATGTATTTGAGGGCAGGGATATAAAAGGATATATGTGAGATATAACAATAAAGGAGTGATATATAAGGAATGTTTATAGATGGATTTGAACTTCTGACTGAAGCTTTAAACACCCAGGAGGTAGCCTAATAAAATCCCATTACATATGGTGTAAATGAGTTGCTATGGCAATACCAAGCTCCAGTAAAGGTCATCCCCACAAATGTAAACACACAATTACCATGTAGCATATTTCATGGGGTCAGGAGACAACCGCAAATCTTCAGTGTAAACTGACACTGCAGTCTGCCCTGGCCTCAAGAGTGCAAAGGAACAGGACAATGCTCAGCAGTAACTAGGCCACAGGTCAGATGGCTTTCATTCTGGGGCGATAATACATTCTGAGATCCTGCATTAACCCTATGGTACATGAAAAAGCTGATAACAAAAAGCTTGCTTCAGAATTAGGAAAATATACTTCAGCTTTAAATAGCTTTAAAAATATACTTCAGCTTTAAAAAAAAACATCAGTCTGACTGCTTTGTATTGGATTGTGATATCCTTATCACATTATGTATTGCTCAAAAATATAAACTAGTTAACATTGCATAATTTACCACAGCATATTAGAGCTATGGTATAGATTAAATTAATGTACATTAATAAAACATGGGTCTATACAATCAATTGATCTAACAAGTGGCTCTTATTAGGCAAGATAATCCTAGAGTGATACTACTGAAAGTAATAGCTTGCATTGGCCTACTGTTAAAGTATCATATTTAGATCTGTGTTGACAGTGGAATATTCAGTTGTTGTATCTGTCACTGTAAAACACATTATTTTGGTGTTACTGTTTAAGCCTGTCCCATTGCATAAAGGGTCAGAATTGTTTAACGTGACCATTTGTTAACATCATTTTTGGTTTACTTGAGGTATTGTCAAAAATAGATTTGTAAACCCACTAAATAACAGCAGTATAGGCATGTATTTTTACAAGTGAAGTGCAAGCGTATAGTTTACATTTTTCGGACCTAACTATATACAGAGATTTATATGAAACCCTACAAACAAAGATATACAGAAAC
Organism: Nanorana parkeri; assembly: GCF_000935625.1. Taxonomy (NCBI): domain Eukaryota; kingdom Metazoa; phylum Chordata; class Amphibia; order Anura; family Dicroglossidae; genus Nanorana; species Nanorana parkeri. The sequence goes on from NW_017306590.1 coordinate 1,008,512, forward strand.
CAACATTTGCCAACACGTTCCTATATATATTAGTGGGACGGTCTATTAGACTGAAATTTCATTTGGATACAAGACTGTTGTGGATATTTACTATTGAGTCTAAGAATTCCAATGGGCTGAATAAAGGTTCCCCCAGGTATTCCTTCAGCTGTACCTTGGGGTACTTAAAGAGGCTCTTATGAATAAGTATGGGTACATAGTAACAGATACAAGGTGCCCAGCAGCCATACAGAAATGTCTACACTTAGAGAGGACAGTATGCTTCTCAGGTATGGTAACCTGTAAGGAGTCAAACTGTAGTGGACGTATGAAAGACTGGAAGATGTACGAGGACTCCCATGATGAGCAGTTATGAGCCCCACTGCAAGGGTTTACATTTTCTTACTGGATTTCTTATTTAAGCTGCCTGTTGTATCAGCTTGGGTCTTGATGGATGAACCTGCAGTTAATTGCACCCCAGGTCAAAACTGTTGTTGTAGGAATGTAAAATTAAAGAATGTTGTGTTCTCTTCAAGATTTAGATGGCAGATACTTATTGTTTTGAAGTGTTGACATCATTGTCAAGTGGTGGGGTGCAGTTAGCTAAAAGGCTCAGGTAAGGTTGAGTAAGTGCGTCTTATGTAGTAGGGACTAGATTTTCTTCTGGTCATTTGAGAGCATACATTTTAACTGCTTTCTAGGTTGTCCTTCAGGAAACATTTTGACAAAACATCTTTGCATTAGTTTTTCCCCACATTCCTTTATGACATAGGTCGCTGCACTTTGACATTACTCTTGCAAGTGATTGGTCCTAGCTTCTTTCCTCCATGATCTGACAGGGCATTTGTAGGGGAAGAGTTGTGCTGAGGTAAATAAAGTTCTTTAACATGGGTATCATTGCCATTCTTTGTGCATTTATTATGGTCTTGCAGTCTTTTGCAAGATGTTCTGTTAAAGCACAATTGATTAGTTTTCTGCCTAGTGGTATGGTCTTCCAGAAATCCATGGTACAAGTCTGTGCTTCCTGTCCTCTGCCCCGTTCATTTCCCTTCTGTTAGACCACTAGCAGTCTATCAGCCTAGCCTGTGGTCTAATAACCTCCTCCTTGTAGTTCTATTGCAGACAGCAGGAAGAGATCACATCCCAGCACTCATTGCAGTGGGTGAAGTAGGAAGCCTTAGACGGCTGATCTGACCCTGCGCATTCTCAGTGCAGAGCTCTCTCTTCTGGCACACCTCCTTCCCTGAGACCGGGTGGGGCTGGAACTCTGTGTAAAGTCAAACTGCTATTCCACACTAGTGATGGGAAGTTCAGATCTTTTACATAAATCGATTCTTCAGTTCACTTGCTGAGTCTGCTGACGAGCAAGTGGACTGGAACTCAGGAGCTGACTCAATCTAAATGAGGATCTCTTCTGATGCAGACTCTTTGTGTCATCTCTCTTATCTCCTTTTGATTCAGTGTCTGGTGTACTATTGGCTGAGAACTGTTGTAAGTTGTGATTCTCGGTGTACTGTTAGCTCTCTGATTGGTTGCAGGGAGGAGGTAGGATGACTTCAAAGCAGGGGAATTTAACATGGCGAGACACCTATAATATGTATGTGCAGTCAGAAAAAAAAAACTAAAGTCACTGGAGCATACAGCACTTTGTAGCTCTTACCAGCTCCTCCCTCAGCTCTTCCTAGACACGCCTCCCACTTCCTCTATTTTGCAATGGCTCATGGGAGATGCAGTCTGCTTTCTCTGCCAGGATATATGGCTACAGGAAGACTGATCTGTACATAGAAGGATGTGACATCACTGGCAGGATTAATTAAATAAATAAGCACTGTTATGATAAATGGTTACAGCAGTTTGCTTTCTCTGACTGAGAGGGGCCTAAGTATACAGTATAAAGTGATGTGCATCTCAGAGTTCTTTTTTTTAACAGCAAATTCCACATTTTCTTAAACATTTCTTGTGTTCTTGCAAGGGTTTGTTCCAGAATTTGATGCATTTCTTGAAAGGATGTGGTTTCTTATGAGCTTGGGGCTTGGACTATTTGTACTTATGGCCTGTAAGGCCTGTGCTTGGGCTTGTGCCTCACAACCCTTTTGAAATGTTCGCTAAGTGTGGAATACCTTGAGTGGAATTATCTTGAAGATGTCTCGGGTATATGGTGGATATTGAGCAATGAGATGTAGTTTCTTGCAAATGTGATACTGTGTCATCTGTTTATGACTGCATGACTGTCCATGTCCAAAATTGCAAAGTGATTATCTTTGTTAATGGCAGTAAAGCTATTTAACTCTTGCCAATACTCTTCTGTTTTTATACTTGATAGAATATAGAATACTATTTTTTAGAGAGTCTCTTGTAGCTTTCATAACTTTTTTTCAGGCTCAGCAAGATTCTTGCCAAAATGATGTAACTCCCATGCGCATGTGCAGGAGTTACTTCATGGGTGCCTGGCCAATCAATTGGCTGAAGAATCAGAACCCAGAAGAAGAAGATTGTGACAAAGATAACAGCATTGGCAAGGGAGGAGGCACAGCGCTGGAGGAGATCATTTTGGCAGGGAAGTCTGCCATAATGTGCTAATATGCTTTGTATACTAGCCCATCATGGCTAAAAGCTCCAGGGGGCTCTTTTTCCCCTTTACACCCACTCTAATCAGATATTTCTGTTCTTTTTGTTTCATATTGCTCTATCTATTAAGGTTCAGGGAAGGCTTAACTGTGCATCTAGTCCAAGCAGATATCTCTACCTTTTGCAAATCAACTTCTCAGGAAGAGACGGTTGTTCAGTGTCCAACCTTAGTAAATGTACAGATCCTTGCTCAGACATGGCATTATATTTATGTGCAGTCACAGGTTATGTAGAAAGCAAGTGTTTCTGCAGGGCAGAAATCATCATATTTTATCACAGCACAGCAATTCCAGCAACCGGAATAATGCTGGAAACAACAGTTCTTGTAGTTCCACAAGCACATTAACATACATAAATCTCCAATGGATGCGCAGCTTTCCAAAATGTAGAAAATGTTGTTTCCATTGAGTGAGAACATGAGTGTTACAGCAGACTGTAATGTAATCCCCTGTTGCTTCAGTAGCAGAGTCTGTAATGTAGCCATGTACTCATTCAGAGTGCAGGCAAACTCCATATGCTTTTTGAGGCCCATGAGAACCTACAGCAGATAGCAGAGAGTGTAAAAGGCTTTAGAAATCTGGATTTTTACTGTTCTGGCTGAACTGCCACTTTTTGCAATGACATACCTCCATAGATCTCTCAGGACAATATGACTACTTGCTGACTTGGTGAATACACAGCAGCTTAATTCTCCAATAACATACATAAGTTGAATCCAACACAGTTTTAGTTTACAAAGTACAGCACAGTGGATTTGTTTCCAGTCTTTTAAAGTTTAAGGAGATGATAACTTCCTAAGCCCTGTCTCTGTGATAACTGAAGCCAACTGAGGGAAAGTAAGAAAAACAGGGAGGATCTAGCTAAAACTGTTCTAATTAGCTCTAAAGAGGAGAGAGAAGAAAGGAACATGCCAGATGCACAAAAAAAAGTTAGTAGGGCACTGCACTACGACAAGGTGTCAGTAGACACACAGTATTAATAACAATACAATGGCTACAGCATGAAACACCTGATAGGGAGGATGCAACAATCATAATCATATTGCCTGTGCAATTGAGATAACCCACAATATTGTGTCAGTGGGCGCTACTGAAAGTCCCTGTAAAGTATATCAGGGAAGAAGCTGATATCCAGCGCTGTATTTGGAGATCACTGCTAACAGTAGAGATGGATTAAAGATTTACTCAAACCAGCATTCAATCTTGATTGTGCCGATTCACTGGATGTGCGTATGTACAGACTTTTACTTGTTTGAAATATTC
>NW_017306590.1:1012421-1013304 GCF_000935625.1 Nanorana parkeri
CTGGTATCAAGGGTTTGTGTAAAACACTCTCTAAAAATAACCTTAAAGGCCAATTGAACCCTCAGTTTAAGTATGAAGTTTCACCTTGTATTATTTTCGACAGCTCAGTCATCTAACTCCCACAGTTGTTGCTTATTTTTATCCCATGCTTCATTGTGCAGTAGAAGCTAAGATCCAGACAGTGACAGCAATACCCAACACCCCCCACCCCCCTCCGATTCCCAACCTTTTTCTGCATACTATACAGTCTTCTCGATTTGCAGCACTAATCTCAGTATCCCTGCACTTTCCTGACACAAGTTTGGGTCACAGGAATGCAGAGGGAGAGGGGTACTCTCCCAAGAATCTCACAGGATTCAGCAGTAGAACTAGAAGGGGATTCTGGAAAGTGCAGGGACAGTGAGATAAGAACTGTATGTTCAACAGGCTAAGGAGGGCTTTGTACATCATGCTCATAGCTTAAAACAAACAGAACATCCGCTTGTCCAAGCCACTAACTAAACCAGTTTTGTCTAACAGAGTGCCCTCTAATGGGTTTCCAAAATTAATAGCACATGTATCTTTTTACATTCGGTCAGTAGTCAGCTTTTCACATAGCAGCAGGCTCTTACAATGCAGAGAGCCCTAAAGTCTCTCTCAGCTTAGATCTATAAGTGTCTGTGCACAGTTAGTGACAGATTAGTGAGGTCTGGCTAACAAGTGAAACATGGACATAGGGATGGAAGCTTTATCCAACCCCAACCTTTCTAAAGACTCCAAGATACAGGACCCAGAGCAGAACTTATTATGATCTGAGAAAACAAAATGCTTGTTTTCCACACAACAGATACAAATTGTGGAGCCTCTTGGCATGTGTAGGTGAGAAACCTAGGTGACACATACT
>NW_017306590.1:1013352-1017560 GCF_000935625.1 Nanorana parkeri
GTTGAACCAGTAGGAATAGACATTGTACCACTGATTTGAATGCATAGAAAACAAAAAAGTTAAAAACATGGGGCTTTTAAGGATGTCAAAACTATGCATCATATCCATCAGACACAGGTAGTTGTATATAACAAGATTAATTTTATTAATTTAAAATCAACATGATTCAAAAACATAGTTGCATCCAAAATGTTGCCAACATGATACAATAATATTTTAAAAACAAACTACCTCCTTAGGGTCCCACATACAGTATGTATATACATAATACTCATATGTTTTCGTACTAATCCATAACCATAAATTTACATAATTAAATTAGTCCAATGTGGGCCCAGTCTTCAACGCATTTAGCAACTGCATGGGCTTCATCAGGAAGGTTGGAGGTAATCTATAATATTGTACTAAAAACGAATCCATATATAATAAACTCCATAACTAACATCATAATTATATCAACTTATTACAAATAAAGACAAATCCAAATATACCTCATATTCACAGAAATGACCGGATCCTTGATCTCAAGGGCTATTTTACGTTCACCAAGCAGGTAAAAAAGGTAGGAGGCACCTGGGGATAACAGGACTGAAAGATTTGAAACAAAATCATTGTAAATTCCCCAAACACTATTTGAACTTTTGTTCTGACCATAAAGAATCTGTAAACTCAATCCTACAGGAAATATTAGTACAGTGTATGATCAATATTTAGTTATTATCAATACTTATATAATGGCTTCAGGTAATTATACTCAGAGCCTGAGGAGCACTTTCCAGAGTGGTAGCTCCCCAACAAAATTAACAACCATATATTAAACAATATCCTGAGTTGGCATCCCCATAAAAACTGTTCCATAACAACTGCAGGGACCTCTATACTAATCAGCTAACAATTATCAGAGAAGCACAATCGAATAAAATAAAACTGGTCAAATATACCCGTTATAGGAAATCCCATCACACTGCTGTTCAGAACCAGAATTTACACAATGCCCTGATCAATCCTTCCACACAAGAGAACCAACCCAACAGCCTCCCACCAGCAGATGGAGCCAATGACAGCCCGTGAGACTTCGGATCCATAGAAAACTTAACATATATCAAAATCATATAAATCATACCTAAACATATAATGTACTTAAAACAACTAATGAAATAGTTAAATATTCATGTAACCCCCTAACATCATCAGTCAACTCAAATTACACTTTGATTTTACCTGACACATAGTGTGGTTTAACCCATAATATCCCTATAGGGCTAAGTTCCTAAATCTCTCCTATACTCTCGTAATATTGCAATCCTAACAACCTATAAACATTCGGTGTAAATGTTCTTGGTATCGTTTTAAACAGCAGGCGATTGCTGTTCGGATACAAGTGATCGGTGCGACAGAATGTGTGTCCCCCCCCTCTGCCACCGGCTACCCTGGGCTTCGCTGTCCCCCGTGTGGGCCTGGGACCAACACAGCAGGTCTACCCTGACAGATCAAAGGGAGCTCAGCAAGCGTTTATTTGCTGATCACTGGACCCGGAAGTGATGTGTATTATATCACTTCCGGTGTCACTGTGTACATTCTCCGGCTCTCAGAGGCTGGTGAAGAAGCTGCTAAAGCAGATCTCTGCTTCATCAGCTTCTTTGGATTCCCTCTGTGACATTAGGGGTCTGAAAAATGTTGTATTATATTCTGTTTCTGTGCAATAAATTTCATTTAGGTGTATTTTATTCTAAAAATACTGGTTTGATAAATATTTGCGCAAATACCGTGCAACATATTCTACAGGGTTTCTGCTTTCAGAAAATATATTATTGGGGGTTTGAAGCTGTTTTCTGGCCACAAAATTCAGATTTTATCATGTGTCTGCAAATATTAAGAAATTGACAGCAAGTGGGTAAAATTGTGATTGATACATGATCCCTGCTTTTAGAAGGGTGCCAAAGCCTAAAAGTTCAAAAAAGAAACAAAAACATTGTCAACTGCCTAATCAATTTTTGTACCCATAAACTTAATAAATTAATTTGATAACTATCTACTATGTCAGATTACCCTAACATTACATATTTAACATGCATATAATAAATGGGTTTCAGATATAATAATCATAAGGATGTAGACTGTACTTATTAACAACACACTCATTGTAAATATATATAAAGTAATCCTACTAAGATTGTTACACTTGATCAGTATGGTCCCCAGTGATTCATTGTATAAAGGTTGGTGTCTTCCACCATGTATTTCATTACTCAAATTAATATAATAAAATTGAACCAGTAGGGATAGACACCCCTAATTTTAATGCAAAAAAAGTAAAAAACATGGGGCTTTTAAGTTGCCAAAACCATGCATCATGTCCATCAAACACAGGTAGTTATTTATAAAAATATAAATTTTATTACTTTTAAAATCAACATGATTCAAAAACATAGTTATATCCAAAATGTCGCCAACATGATACAATAACACATTGAAAACAAACTGCAAAGACAAATTCCAGTTATTGCATATATAGTTGGCATTCAGACTGCAAAACAATATAGAGACAATATTTCTCTGGTAGTTTTTGTCATACAGTCTGGCCAGTAAAATAAAGAACATTCTTATATGTCATGCTGTCATTTTTGAAAGCAGACTACCATTAAAAAAAAGCCATCTTCATCTAAAAACAACTGTGGATGCGCTAGTGCTTTAAGAAACAACACTGGATTTCCACCTTCACCCACATAAAATGGGGGCTCTAGGGAAAGCAATGCAAGTAGCAGCAAGAAAGCCAGAAAGCAGTAAACTGATTAATCTGTGACATTGTTACCTGGGTAGACTGTTAGTATTTGCAGTCAAGAATTGTGTTTGCAGTTTAAAGGATTGTGAGTCTGATCATTTGACCTTTGATTCTAGGTGCACACAGTCCCTTTCCTCATTCCTTTCAAGCACTTGATTTTTTTCTCAGTACAAAATATACTGCAAATATATGCAGAGCCATTTTTAAAAATTAATCTGTTCTAGATAAGTGATCATTTTAACCATTTCTGCCAAAACATGGGTCAAAAATCACGTTTTGATAGTACCTACCCACCACCAGTCCTTCACTCCTATAAAAAAAAAGAAAGATAAAGACAAAGTAAATAAACAATATTATTGTGATAAACATGGGATTCCCTTCTGGTGGTAACCCAACACAGCAGTTTCACAGAAACAAAGTATCTCCAGTCTCTGGCAGAAGAATTCCAAAAACAAAGTAGCAATTGTGGAAAAGTTATTTAGTGATGCCTTAGCAAAACATATTTTTCCCCCTATATAAAAAATAACTAATTTCTTAATCTATTAGATTGTATGCCCTCATGGACAAGGCCCTCCTTACCGTCTAGTCTGGAATTGTATTGTAATTGTAATGTCCTTCTATTGCAAACTGCTTGTGCTATATAAATCCTGTATTCTAATAATAATCATCATTATCATCACCTTTTCTGCTGATAGTATATTCACTGTACTAATACACATAGCATTGTGTAATGTTAATGTACTACTCAGCAGTATCCTTGTTCAAGCTGTGCGTGCTTGTTTTATGTATCTTACCCATTTTATATATAGCTGTTTTAAGTCAACACCTACAGGGTTATTCACGAAAGGGTGAAGCGTTTGGAGAAGGCAGGAGAAGTGAACAATCTAGGACAGCATAACTGAACTGAAAAGTGAGTTGAATTGGAGAATTTTTCAAAATCAGCTATGTTGGCCTAGGTTGTTCTTTTCTCCTGCTTCTCCAAACTCTTCACTCTTTGTGAATAACCCTGCTAGTTCTCTTAAGAAAATGGTGATACTGCTCAATGGGCTGTCAAATATGTACATGGCAACAGGGATTTCCTGAACCTTCTTGGATGTATTGCTGCATGTAATAAATGCGTCCCAAATAGCAGTTTCAGCCTAAAGGCCAATTGTGCCAAAAGACTCTAGGGACTTTATTTTATTCTGGAGATAAAATCTTTTATTGCTTCACAAAAAGGCAAAAAAAAACCCCACTAAAAGCCTGTCCAGTTTAACATTAACAATAAAACTAAAATTCAGCATATGGAAAATATGTTTGCCTTCCAATGCTTGCTATTGCGTCTTCCCATAAATTTTTGGACATTTTATTAAAAATTTTGTTTAAAAGGTTACATTTGAGCTTTACATTGATGTGTGTGTGTTTGTCTGTGTTTATATATATATAT
>NW_017306590.1:1018651-1020889 GCF_000935625.1 Nanorana parkeri
CCGCCGAAATATATCGGCCGAAAATGGCACTTTTGGCATAATGCCGAAAGTGCCATTTTCCTGCCGATACATCGGCGCATCCCTGATTTCTTTCCTCCCGTTGGGTGCTGCTCTATGTCCCAGCGGGGAGAAGAGAGCTGCTCTATGTCCCAGCGGGGAGAAGAGAAAGTGACAGCCGGCCGAGCGCTGCGGTGGAGAGTGCTTTGAGCGGCGGCGTCTCCTCCCACACCGCTCTGCCGCCTATCACAGTCCGGCAGATCGGTGTGTGGGCGGAGACAGCACTGTCACAGGAGGCTGAGCTTTCCTCTCTACACCGCTCGATCAGCCTCCTGTGACAGCTTGTCAGAGAGAAGATCAAGGTACACACACTCCGTGATCAGTGATCAGTGAGTGTTTGTACATAATTGAGGATATGGTATGTTAACTATATCCTCAATTATGAATGGGAGTCTATTCTCTGGAGGGGCACTGCCAGAAAATTAAGTTTTGCCAAAATTAAGTTTTGCCAAGCAATTAAGCCGGCCAAACAACATGCAGCCGGCTTCCCTGGCAATCAGGAAGCCGGTTGGCATGTCATTACCCGCTGCCGGCTTCCTGATTACCCGGGAAGCCTGCTCCATGCCAGTGGAAGCACCGGTATTGATATTCAGTATCGGCAAGTACCAAAAGCAACATATCGGTACTCGTACTTGATACCGAAAAACCGGCATTGGTGCATCCCTAGTTTTGATTAAAACTATTTTTTTGTATTGGGACAAGTAGATTGTCATGAAGGGCAAGTAGATTCGGCCCCCGCTTTAGCCCTTGGACAAGTCGTTTTTAAAAAAAAATTTCCACACCCCTGATTACACAACAATGCAGAATACCATCAGCTATAGAGGACTACAAATCCCAGCAATAATACATTATACAGCAATGCAGACTGCCAACAGCTATAGAGAACTACGATTCCCAGCAATACCATTATACAGCAATGCAGAATAGCATCAGCAATAGAGGACTACAAATCCCAGCAATACCATTATACAGCAATGCAGAATAGCATCAGCAATAGAGGACTACAAATCCCAGCAATACCATTATACAGCAATGCAGAATAGCATCAGCAATAGAGGACTACAAATCCCAGCAATACCATTATACAGCAATGCAGAATAGCATCAGCAATAGAGGACTACAAATCCCAGCAATACCATTATACAGCAATGCAGAATAGCATCAGCAATAGAGAACTACAAAGCCCAGCAATACATTATACAGCAATGCAGAATAATATGTTGATCTGGGTTCTCCGCCTGATGTCTATAGGGTCTCAGGAGGGTTGTGCGGGCTCTCACCAGGGGTCCAGAGAGTTTCACCGGTGCCTGTGAGTGCAGCAGTGGCGGCTCCCTAATTAGGCTCTCAGGTGGCCAATGCAGACTGTCAGGTGATCAGTGCAGGCTCTCTCCTGGTCAGTGCGGGATCCATAATAATTAGTGGTGGCTCTGTGGTAGCTCCCAATTAGTACGCAGCCCCTGTCCTTCTCTATGGGAGTATGCAGCCGTACACCCTCCTACGCTCACCCGCCCCGCACGTCCATACGGGTGCATGTTTCCTGGCTCGGACGCAGACAGGATCCATCCTGTCAGCAGACGGGTACGCTCACCCGCACAGACGTGCAGGACGGGTGAGCGCAGGGTGGCGTACGGCGCGTAGTCCCATAGAGAAGAATGGGGGCTGTGTGCTAATTACACGCAGCACCTGTCCTTCCCGGGAGCTGCCCGATACGGCCGTGCACGCAGCACGGAGCTGTATGTGCCGGCCAATTCCAGTGTGAATGAGCCCTTAAAAATGTCCCTGGATTTCAAATCACTGGTCACCTTACCCTGGTGGTCAGTGGGGGCTCAGGGGGGCCCTGGTTGGTAGTGAGGGCTCTCCTTTGGCCGCACCAGCCAGTTTGCCCGCAGCAGATGCCGGAGGGCCCGTCACCGAACCCCCCGCGCTAAATAAAAGCCCCCGGCCGTAGGTGCAGTGGCTCCCTCCCTCCATCGCCTCTCTGCCCGACGGCACGATTACAGAGCCGCATTTGTAGCGGTGCAAGTGGCAGAAAGGCGGCGGAGGGAGAGAACCACTGCACCTGCGGCCGGGTGCTTAATTTAGTGGGGGGGGAGGGGGGTGACAGGTCCCCTGATGATCGCGGGCCCTCGGGCAGTGCCCGACTGCCTGAAGTGTCAGTTGACCCCTGGCTGGTGGTATTCA
>NW_017306590.1:1024473-1036314 GCF_000935625.1 Nanorana parkeri
GGGAGACGGGAGGCTGGGCTTGTCAGTGGATCCAGGGATCAGGTGAGTATTAAAAAACAAAAATGTTTTATTTTATGTACCCGGGGACATGTAGGGCTCATTCACACTGGAATTGGCCGGCATGTACAGCTCCGTGCTGCGTGCACAGCCGTATTGGGCAGCTCCCAGGAAGGACAGGTGCTGCGTGTGATTAGTACGCAGCCCCTGTCCTTCTCTATGGGAGTATGCAGCCGTACACCCTCCTACGCTCACCCGCCCCGCACGTCCATACGGGTGCATGTTTCCTGGCTCGGACGCAGCCGGGATCCATCCTGTCAGCAGACGGGTACGCTCACCCGCACAGACGTGCAGGACGGGTGAGCGCAGGGTGGCGTACGGCGCGTAGTCCCATAGAGAAGAATGGGGGCTGTGTGCTAATTACACGCAGCACCTGTCCTTCCCGGGAGCTGCCCGATACGGCCGTGCACGCAGCACGGAGCTGTATGTGCCGGCCAATTCCAGTGTGAATGAGCCCTTAAAAATGTCCCTGGATTTCAAATCACTGGTCACCTTACCCTGGTGGTCAGTGGGGGCTCAGGGGGGCCCTGGTTGGTAGTGAGGGCTCTCCTTTGGCCGCACCAGCCAGTTTGCCCGCAGCAGATGCCGGAGGGCCCGTCACCGAACCCCCCGCGCTAAATAAAAGCCCCCAGCCGTAGGTGCAGTGGCTCCCTCCCTCCATCGCCTCTCTGCCCGGCGGCACGATTACAGAGCCGCATTTGTAGCGGTGCAAGTGGCAGAAAGGCGGCGGAGGGAGAGAACCACTGCACCTGCGGCCGGGTGCTTAATTTAGTGGGGGGGGAGGGGGGTGACAGGTCCCCTGATGATCGCGGGCCCTCGGGCAGTGCCCGACTGCCTGAAGTGTCAGTTGACCCCTGGCTGGTGGTATTCAGCAGTGCTGTATAATCATTATACAGCACTGCTGAATACCACCAACCCAGCTACAGTCCCCCAATCACCCCTTTCCCCCCAACTTGCCAGCCATCACCCACAGTCTCCCCAACCTCACCTACCTACATGCAGGCTGCAGCACCTCTTCTTCTGTGTCCTTGGCGGCCAGTGGAGGGGAGGGGTCACAGGAGAGGGTCCTCACGATGACCCAGGATGTGGCTGCCTGGCTGTGCCTGCAGAGACGGGTATAGGCTCTGCCTCCACCAGGCTAACAGTCACTTTCAATGACAGGCAGCCGCCTGTTTCATTCGGATCCCCGCACACGCCGGAACATACAGCTGTCCCTCCTCCGTGTCACAGACTTTACTGCAGTTCATTGTACAAAGTTTTTACAATGAACCGCTGTAAAATCTGTGACACGGAGGAGGGACAGCTGTCACTACACACTGCGGGTGGCTGGCCGTGGACGGGGACAGGAGTCGGGACAGGAGCGGCAGTAATCTCGGGGTGGGCAATTGCCCCGTTGCCCCCCACCTGGATCCGCCACTGACAGGAACACTCATAGAGGATTTCTGTTCATTGATAACAGTGGACACAGAAAAAGAGATTGAGGACTTTGCGTTCTAAATCTCTTTTTCTATAAGCAATAACATTATTACCACTGAGAGGTGAAGTGAATAATATTGATTATCTCCTTAAAATTGGAACCTGGAAGTGGGTGAGGTATATTAGGCAGCAAGTGAATATTTTGTACCTGACCTGAAGTTGATGTGTTGGAAGCAGAAAAAATGGGCAAGCGTAAGAATTTGAATCCCTTTGACAAGGGCCAAATTGTAATGGCTAGGTGAATGGGTCACAGCAACTTCAAAACTGAAGCTCATGTTGGATGTTCCAAGTCTGCAGTGGTCAGGACCTGCCAAAAGTGGTCCAAGAAAGGAAAACCAGTGAACCGGAGACAGGGTCATGGACGGCCAAGGCTTGCTGATGCACATGGGGAGTAAAAGCTGGCCTGTGTAGTCCAATCCAATAGAAGAGCTACTGTAGGTGTCTAAACACACTAGGGGGAATTTATCAAAACTTGAGCAGACAAAATCCGGAGCAGATTTGCACTGCAGTTAATCAGCTTCTCTCTCTCATCTTCAAATCTTACCTGGGCAAACTGAAGAGAGATGCTGATTGGTTGCCATGGGCAACTACTCAAGATTCTGTCTGCTCCAGTTTTGATAAATGTGCCCCACTGTGTATTGCAGTTTGTTGTGTATAGGGCTGCATAGCCTCAGACCAGTCAGGGTGCTCATGCTGACCCGTGTCCACTGCCAAAAGTGCCTACAATGGGCACTTGAGCATCTGAACTAGACCATGGAACAATGTAAATAGGTGGCCTGATCTGATGAATCGTGTTTTCTTTGACATCTTGTGGATGGCCAGGTGCATGTGCGTTGCATACCTGGGTAAGACATGGCTCTAAGATGCAGTATTGGAAGAAGGCAAGCAGGCAGAGGCAGTGTGATGCTTTGGGCAATGTTCTGCTGGGAAACCTTGGGTCCTATGTAGAAATAATTATTCTGCACTATGAATAACTAAATCTAAAATGAGTGCAGGAAGCTGCTGTACTATAAGGTGCAATAGTAAATGTGAGTGCGAGTAAAAGTGCACAGCGCTACCAAAAAAGTGATTTTCCCACAATGTGTCTATATCCAACAAGTTCCAATTAAAGTGCATTCAATATTTCAAACGTAGCAGCTTATAAATCTCAATAAATATCTCTTCATAAAAGTGGCATGAAAGTGCCAAAACAAATGAATAAATATACCAAATAAATCAAATAATGTGATAAAAGTGATAAACCAGATGAAGAAATATTCAATCTAAAACTTCCATATATATAAAGTGTAAATATAAGATCAATTATTTCTATATAGACAAGTGATAAAAAGTCCAGCAAAAGTGCCTTAATGTAATTCAAAGTTCAAATAACAAATAGTCCGCATCCTTAAACAGTGACCACCGTCTTCCATCTTTTGAGAACGTCCTGGATGTTGAAATACATCCAGTATTTGTTATAATATAGAGACTTAATTTACTTAATAAAATTGAAAACAATATTCACAGTGATTAATTGTTCCCCTGTTAGGCTCCTGCTGCCACATATGAACTATACAACATATTATGACATTCTCACCAACATTATTTATCCATTCTCACCAACATTATTTATCCTGACCATTAGCCATACACATATTCCAAAATCCACAAACTAAACAGGAGCTGGTGAGGGCCAGTATGTTATATAAGTTGTAACTGGTTGATACTTTTAGAACCATATAAGGAGTTTAAGTGAATGTTGAGACACAAAGCATTATATTTCAGCACCCCCTGACTACTAAAAAACATATTCCCTAGCTTTGCACTGAAAGCCCAAGCAAAGCCCTGCCCAGTTCTCATTTGCAGGGCTGCAGAACAACTTCACCATATGCTATGGAGATCAGAAGAGGGTGGTGTTCTATAGCCCTGAGAATAAAGCTTGGAATTTCAGTGCAGTAAAGGCAGTGTCGTCAGCTCAAACAGGTAGTTTAGAGTTCACTGGGTTTCTGTCAGGATCAACTGATATGTTTCTGTAGCTATAGAGTTAAAAGAGACATAATGTGGGGAAGTGTCTATGTATTTTTATTTGTCCCAGACATACACTTTAATTTAGAAAATCCATTATTGCGCTGGCATAGAGTACCCTTGAAATATAAAATAAAATGAACTCCCACCATTCTGCAACCATGCTTTTCCTTTGAGGATAATTCTATTTGTCTTTCACTGCTTTAAAAGTGTTTAGGAGTAAAATACTATTCACATGGAATGAGGTATTATTTCTGTATTATACTCTACAATGAGCAGCCCTTTTGAGTAAACTGAACTGTATTTTATGGTACCATTTGTTAGTGGCCTAAATATATCACTGGCAACAGTGACTAAGAGGGTCCCACAAAGTTACCATAATGGATATTTTAAAAATTGACCCAACTAATAGTAAAGGTTCTTTTTGTAAATATTATTACATCTCCATAAAAAAACAAATAGCGGTTGAACTATTGATTATTACTATGGCAGCTTGAATACACACAGCCTCCTGTTAAAACAGCTTCATTTGTTTAATTTGTTTTGTAGATTGCATAGAAAGTAAAATAAGTTTTGTAAAAAAAAATACTGCCAAAAAAAGCCTTGTTTGTCCAGAAAACTTTAGAATCATGAGTAATGACAACATTGTTAAACGAATAGTCCCATAGCTAAGATATACACATTTTATCTGGGAAATAACCAAAATGATTTTGAACAGGTGAATTGAATTCATTATTATAAGATTTATAGGTTACAAAAGTGAATCAAAGGAAATTACATCACTTCAAATAGCAACAATATACAGGAGTATTAAAGTAATAATCATTGTATTATCACATATCAATGATAAATACAAAGAGATTTGTATTCATAAGTGATATACAGCATTCATAGCGTTACACATTAATATTTCAAATAGCTGTCTGGTTGGAGTGATAGTATCATGGAGCCTAAAAAATCTGAGGCCTGGGGGTAAGCATCTGAGTCAATCATATTTATACAGCCCGACAAATTGTACTGGCACTTCCGACTCTATAATTTTAAAGAGTGGCAGAGCCTTATTCATTGTCCTCTTGTAGGTAAGAGGTCATGGAGCTTCAATATAAGCAGTATTTCCCTTCCAGTACAATAGGAAGAGTGAAGGACAAGAAGCCTAAAGTACTAGAGGACAGTGGCATTGTGTGTCATACCCAGTATAGAGCGGTCCTTGCCTAATGTCATACACAAAGTGTTCCATTCCCCCAGCCCTCCTCTTTATTTTCTTTACCCATACTTTCTACCTTATTATTATTATCTAGCTGCTATTACTTGTTGAAACTCCAGGGAAACCCAGTTTGATATTGTAATGGTGTTATTCAAACTAATATTTTTCTTGAACAGCTGGCCTAATTAGGCCTAATTAAGTTGTGTGGTTGTCATATATAAAATCAAATTCTTTTAAAGACAGCATCTGGCGAAACCAGACTATGTTGATCTGCAAATAGAGACTGTGAGGTGGCAACCTTGTAAGTAAAAAAATGTTGTAAGTAAATAGCTATTGTTTTGAGAAGCTGCTTGCCTGTTAGCGAGGGACTTGAATTATGTTGTCAGTGCTAAAGAGGCAAGGATGCTATCATTACTGTGGGTATCATTTGCGCACTAAGCAAAAATGAATACTTTTTTCTGTTAATAAATATATAAGAAATTAAAACACTTAGCAAATAGTATATAACCATCTGCCAGTCAGGAACCTGTCTGCTGCTGGTTCTATACCATGCAATATGCCAATAAAATTTACAAAACCCGCATAAATGTGCAAAAAAAAGCTAGCTGCACCCGTGATGATACAAACGATGATGTCTTGGTGTGAAGGAGGCCTTCTTATTTGCAGTTAAAAGTAGGAGAAATTACTGATTTAAAATGTTACATACATTGTACAATTTTTGGCTTCTGGCACGTACCCCTGTTCGATTTTGGAAATCGTTTGTTAGCCATACTAACCAACGGATTTTTGACAAACCATGGAAATAATATCCTTTTGCTCATGTGCTGTGTTCTTGCTGAGATTTTTGGCGAACAAAAACCCCACTCATTCATCAATTTTTGTATGATCAGAGAAAAATTTTCAACCCGACCATTCAAAAAATTTAGATCACAATACAAACAAAAACGAAAATCAGTGATGTACCATCAACTGTTCAATATTCAATGAAAATCGTACAATGTATGGCCATCTTTAGTTGTGGGCTCCTTCATCAAGTCTAATTAGCAAGCAATATGAGAAATGTCACCAGCACACCGAGTTCCTTCAAGGATAATCAATCTTGGGTTTATTGAAAACTCATGTCAAAAACACAAGCGTTTTCAGAGCTGCACAGGGTCCCTTCATCAGGCATAGCAATGTGCGGCCCCAAAAGCGCTTGTGTTTTTGACATGAGCTTTCAATAAACCCACGATTGATTCTCCTTGAAGGAACTCGGTGTGCTGGTGACATTTCTCATATTGTGTGCAATTTGCGGCGCCATCTGCAGTCATTCCGAGCACCCTTCCCTGATTACAAGACTTTCCGGGAAGGAGTGCAACAAGCCTTTTCCATAATAAGCAAGCAAGCCCCAACATTTTGACATGGACATGAAGCCACATTTTAGTATAATGTTAATGGTATGCATTTATACTTTTATGTATTTATTTTTAATGTATTGATATTCTGGAGATGCATTGAGGTCTCTCTTTAAAACAAGGGGTATTGTGACCAACCAATTCCTCTACTTCACTTAGAACCCACCCCAAGACAACAGTAGCGAGAAATCAACTGGCTAGTTAGATACAGAGGAAGGCTGACTGGGGTAACAGCTAAGCATTTGGCTACTTTTAGCTTTTTTCATATAGTAGGCAACATGGGAAACAGGTGGTCCTGAAGTCCGTTTTTTGTTTTAGTGTAATACTCAACAAAATGTTTATTTGATTTAGATGGAGTCTGAGGAAAGGTTAAAACTATGTAATGTTTTAGTTGTTGTCTATGTCCTTTTTGAGCCAATTTTCCCCACAATTATAACAAAAACAAAATAATAGAAGTTTACAATCTCTTTTCAATGCATTCTACTTTCCAATTAAGAAGGTTTCTTCTCCCAGTGACAGATGGGGTAAAAATCTCCTCATTGATGAATAGAGACAGGAAAAATGGGATTGAGATCTCTGGGGTCCTCAAAAGGTATATAAAGTAAGTGTGTTTTTCAGACTGATAAACTCACTTCTAGATGGACTGGCCCATTAATAAAATGTTCCTGCAGTTTTTTGTTTATGTATTTGTGTTACTTGTCAGAAGATGTCAGTTATGTTTGCCTCACTTGTACAGTTAAAGAGAGACATAAATTATTGAAATGGAAAATAAATGCACCATGATTGTCATTCTGATGAAATATGTGCACTTCCCTATCTATTAATGATAATATCTTAAGCATGTGATTTTTTTTTTAAAGGCATTCAGATATGTGCCATTCACCTGTTTGTCGTGCTGTGTCAATCTAATGTTCTGCAAAAAAAAAAAAAAAACTGAAAAATCTATGTGCAGAGCAATTATAAAACTTCAGTCGAAGAGAATACTAACCGTTAAGACATTTCTTTTACTGCAGGCTAGAAGCAAAATACTGTTTTCTGTCATTTGGTCCTGATATTCTAGAATGCTGGAGCATAACTAGGATTGTGAAAGGGCTGGGGCACTCTTTGGCACACTACAGAAAATAATAATGCCTTGCATGTAGTTTGCCTTCAACAAATAGTGGGAGTGGCCTGATTGCGTTCAATAGTTGGAGAGACTTAAATGGTTCAACAAAAGCATGATTCTCTGCACTTAGGGGGTGAATGGTGGGAGTGGTTTAATTACACAGAGGGAGGGGCTTTAAGAGGTATGGTTAAATAAAACACATATACAGCAGTGCTTCAGTATCCACAAAATATTCTGTAATTACTGTGCCACAAGCAAGAATCTCACAGGCATAACCCTAGCCTCAGCACACTAATTTTTTAGATAAAAGTATGTAACCCACATACAGGGGTCAGGAGTACATAATGTACGAGCGCAGGGGCCAGGAGTATGTAACAGAGCAAAGGGGTTAGGAATATGTAACACTTAAAGCACAGGGAACAGGTGTATGAAACACACAGAGTACAGTGGTCAGAAGTATGCAACGCACAGTGCAGGGATCAGGAGTATGTCCTACGTAGAGTGTGCAGGGGTTAGGGGTATGTAATGTGCAGCCCAGTGTACAGAGTGCAGGAATCAAGGTATGTATTGTACAGAATGCAACAGCCATAAGTATGTAATATACAGCAGCGGGGTACGCAACATACATCACGGCATATAAAATACAACAGTCAGGGGTATGTAGCATACAGCACAGCAAACAGAGTATGTAAGGCATGGGTATGTAACATACAGTTATTTACATTTTTAAGGGAAACCCTTTTATTAGTTATGTTTAATGTTCAATGTGTCCTGTTTACCTTATAATTAACTCTTTTGTACTGTATATACTGAGATACCAGAGCCAGTGCTGTACTTTCAGTACTGCTGCTCTCATTGTTTATCCAAGCCTCCTCCCCTTGTCCAGTCACAGAACACCTTGTATTCTGTAAACCATTTACAGGCAAGGCAATCACTGTGGCTCTGATAGCCACGGTGCCAGAAGTATAGTGCTGGCTGTAGTTCATACAAATTAATGAATTAAACAGTATACAATATATTTTCTTCCTTAAATATATAGATGTTTGTGTCTGGTGTCTGAAGGACTTGACTCCTTTCAGATATTCTGCCTCTGATTGGAATTCCCACTGAGCAAGAGGGCAGCAGACGGAGTTATCACTGCTTTGACTCATGCCATTGTGTGTGTATATTTCACCTTATAGAGTTAATAATAAAAGCCGCGCTGTGTGAATTAATCTACAAAAGTATCAGATACAATTGATGCTAGCTGTGAAACAATGTGATGCAATGTGAAAAGAGTAACAATAGAAGAAATGCATGTGTACAACATGCACCTCAGTGCAAATAATATGTTGCTACACAAATGTCCATAATCCTGGATCTTCAACAGTCCATTACGTGAATAGAAGATATAAAAGTGGATGGAAAGTAATCTCAATCTCCTGTGACCATCAACAGAGAAATCTTTTGGAATGCACCTCACCTTTAGCAGAGACCCACCAGGGTCTGTATGCACTGTTCCTCTGATTCAAACCAGGTAGAGGAAGCACCTGATACCGAACACCTCCCAGTGATTTCCTCCTCTCAGGTACAGACTCCTATTGCCAGCCTCACCTGTTGTAAGCAGTCAATTCGTCCAAATGGACCGTGCATCAAATAAAAAGTTAAAACTCGTAGTGCAGATGGTTTTAAAAAGATAAAATACTTTATTAAAAAAGATACTACTCACATTTCATTGATAAAAAATAAGCTTCCTGATAAAACAACTTGGTAAGCAGCCACAGACACTGTGTTCGATCGTTCAGCTCCTATGCTCAACCCTACGTACATTATGTCAAGGGGCTTAAATTCATCAGGAGTGTGATGACATCAATCGTGATCCCTGAAAGCATCGATCTTGCATCCAGGGAGAATGATTCCTAACTACATGTTATCATATCACACACCTTTACATGTGGTGGGCAGGCACTTGCATGCAGCGGTTGTCACCTGATTATTAACTTGAATAGGTGGCAGCTGCTGCTTGTAAACTCCACATTAGGGATTCCTGCTGCAGGAAAATTACTTACGTACACACAAAAATAGAAGCCCCCTCACCTGCTTGCGTTTTTGCAGGGAGGAGGCACATCATTCCCTGGTGATCTAGTAGTGATTGGTAAGGTCTGGTGCAGATCTTACCAATCCATCATTTCTCCTCAATTACTGAGTACGTGTTTTTGGTCCAAACAGAAAAAGTTCTTGTATGGATCTGGTCTGTAGATGGAGTGAAACAACCCCATGGGACTAGAATGGTATTGGACCCCTAATGCAAAAAGCTTCATTTGCTAATGATATCTTTTGTTGTATTCAGGACATTCAAAAAATTATTTAAAAAATCAAACTTGTGGGTAGTCAATCAATATTGGGGAGAATACAACACAACGTGCTTTGTTTAACATATAAATATAGCCTTATCTGTTAGTAATTACTTTCACTACGTGAACTGAAATTATTGTAATCCCTAATTAGTGTAGCTTTGGCGGGTATCAATTCATGACCATCATTCGTTGCTAGTCATATTGGTTCCGTGGTAAATCTTGGCATATCTGGGAACTCTTTTTGCTTTAGCTTTCTACTAAGCTTAACTGCTCAGACTGTATTTGATCATGCTTTAAAAAAACATAATTATAAGAATCAATCCTTCTACCCAAAATGGTTTGGTGTTATGTAAATAGCTCTGTCCTGATTTGGTGTTATGTAAATAGCTCTGTCCGCATCCCTTTGGACTGGGAAATAATGACTATTCTGCTCATACTGGAACTGTTGGAGTTACATGGTGGCATGTAATGCATAGCCTTATTATAATGGTGTTACTTTTCAGCACTGTGCTGAATAGAGAAGGAGATTAATTCACAGTTATGTCAGAATTTAGTTTTACAAGTCATTTCCTTGCATTCTTTCTTTGTCCTTGAAGTGAATAAGGAAAAGCACACAGTAATAAATAACTTTGTATTTAAAGCCATGAGTGTTAAGACGGCTAAAACAAAGAAGCAAAGTCATTTTTGCTTCTTTTGAACTTAATTATAAAGTTTATAGGAACAGAAAACAATAATGACATTTTTCTGTTAATGAAGCTTTTACATTTTGAGGAAATGAGTTTTGCTTATTGGAAAGAACAACAATATAACTGAAAACTGATAACTGTTTGTGCTTAATCTGATGTTAGCTCTGTACTATATTTAAATATCCATGTAAGAGGTCCACATTTTCCCATACTATACTATACAGTTTGATATGTCTGTATTATCAGTATTGTTTAATACTGATTGTTACTTAACTCCATATACAGGATTATGTCAAACATACCTACCAATAGCCTAATGTAGAATTGTAAAGATAAGTGTTCTTCAGCATTGGATAGAGTAAGGAAGGTTTGAAACATCTATCAAGTTTTTACTACTGTCTGTCCACCCACTGGGGAGACTTTGCTTTACTTGCTGTAATGACACTATGACTGGATGTATAGGGAAATCTCTCCAACAGAGTCGCAGACAGCAGTTAACAAAACATATTTTTTAAGAAATGTGTGATTGTTGGGTGACATCCTCTTGTAACTGGGACAGGACGTCAGAGGAAATAAGAGCCCCCGCCTCAAAGCAATCCCAAACAGCAGTAAATCAGATGATAACATTTCTTCCCACTTTACCACAAACTAAACTGTATACATTGGGCATTTGAAGTACATTAGTCATAAGGGATTTGCATGATTTAGGTTGTATGTGTGTTTCAGGTGGGTTTTACATGCTTTACCATTAAACTCTATGTAACATGCATTTTGCTGGAAACTACAAACTTCAATAATGCTGGAAGCAGGACAATACACCCCACCGACCACATATCTAAAACATGCAGATTTGGTTAGCTGGTGATTTTGTAAACAGTGACAAACTCACATTATAATCTTGGTAAATGGACTTGGTAAATGCATGTGGTCAATTAAGCGGATCCATTAGGAAAAAAATTAGATTAAACAGCAATTAACAAGTGGGAATAAGCTTGGTATTTGGGTTGAGTTCGATCCTAATCCAGCCTGTTCTCAGTTCAGAGAATGTGCTAAAAGTACTGGCAATATGTAACCTGTTCACATGCCAAACCCCCAGGGATCGGCAAGGTGTCCGTGAATGGTGCTTGCAGGGTCCGCCGCGGCCGTACATTACATGTGAAATGAGTTGGTACAGTCCCGGCCCCGACCCCCTGTACAATTGCGGTATTTTGGTACCTTCCTGTTCACGTGCAGGTAGGGATTTTTCTTTGTTGGGGCGGAGCTTTCTTTTTAGTGGGCGAAGGTGAAGAATATCAAGGCGGGAGCGGTGGAGGCTGCTGCTGGAGTGTAAAGGTAAGTAAGAGGGCTGGGTCGGGGGGATAGGACAGCAGCAGATGTGTCTTGCTGTCTTGGGGAGCAGCAGCAGATGTGTCTTGCTGCCTGGGGGTGAACAGCAGCAGATGTGTCTTGCTGTCTGGGGGGGGAACAGCAGCAGATGTGTCTTGCTGAGTGGCGGAACTACCAGAGTCGCAGAGGTCGCGGCTGCGACCGGGCCCTGGAGTTCCGCCATTTGGAGGGGGCCTAGGACAGGAGGAAGGGG
>NW_017306590.1:1037220-1040886 GCF_000935625.1 Nanorana parkeri
CTGCTACTCTGCTGATTCAACCTTGGGCTTCAGTGTCAGGCCCCTATTATTTAGCCTTGGGCACCAGCTGCTTGCTGCTACTGTGCTGCTTCTGCAGAGATCAGCACAGTAGTAGCAAGCAGCTGGTGCCCAAGGTTGAAGAGGGGCTTGACTTGGGGGTGGGGGAAGCCTTTGCAGAGGACAGCAGAGCATCCCTTTTATGTCCCATATTCGATAAAATGCAAGCTTTTTGTAATGTATGTTGGAATGCCCTGAGTCTGACTAAATACCGCACTGACCCTGGAGACATGATCAAATCTTTCTGCATTACTAAAAAATGTATTGCTGGGATTTGTAGTCCTCTATAGCTGGTGCAATTATGAATTGTCGTACATATAGCTGGTGCAATTCTGAATTGTGCGCACACCAGACTAGAGTGTTTTTTAAAGGTTTTATTTTGAAATGTACCTTGGTGTCCTTCACTAAGGTCTGTACTTTGGAAAATGTCCGCCACAGCCTTGGTCTGTGCCTATACCTGCAAACCCCCGACAGATGTCGTTAAACAAGCATTACCCAGAAGTTGGGAGATTCTGGGTGACACAATTGACCAAATTGACTCAGAATCCCTGGTACATTTGTTAACATACAGCAGCTGGCAGGGGAACTGTCATTTGCATTAGGTATAGTGTTGGTTAAACATCATCATGTTGGCAGGTCATTGTCATTGATGTGGATTTACATCTCTGGGCGACATCATTGATATTGGATTCATATCAGGGGACATTGTTTTGCTTTTTTTCTAATTATGAACATTTTTTCATGGTGTTGATGGTTTTATTATTTACTTTTCACTTTTTTTCTGAATGAGTATGGTTGTATTGTCCACCGCTACTCCCCTGCAAATGACACATTCCCAGCCAATTTCTGTATGCCACCAAACAGGGCAGCGATTTTGTGTGATTTCATTAACCAAATATGGTCAACGACCCCCAATGATCCACTGATGTAAATCCAACATCAATCACATCATTCATTCATATAGATCCACGTCAATTTCAATGAGCTGCCGGCATGACGACCTGCAGCTATTCCCATCAGAAATTACAGTTTCCCAGCTTGCTCTTGTATGCCCCCCAAGAAGGCCAGGGATTCTAGGTGATATCATTGACCAGATATGGTCATGACTAGGGATGCACAGATACTTTTCGAGTACCAGTGCAGATACTTGGCATTTTCATGAGAACTACCAGGGTTGCAGCGGTTGCAGCTGGGACCTGGCTCTGGCACTCTATCACTGTTCTGAAACCATTAGTCAGTATTGTTTTAGAAAAACTGTCACATGAAAATAAACAAAAATGATTCAGTTCTCGTACTTGTAAGTACTCGGCAACTACCATTACTCGTTCTCGCAAAACTGGTATCTGTGCATCCCTTTATTTATAAAAACAAAATAGTACATTAAAACAGAGACGTACAAATCCCAGGAGCTACGTGTGCTCCTTACAAATGACAGCTGCCTCCTAATTTTTGAATTTTTCCCTAGTCTAGTCTTGGAGCTCAAAAGTATCGGTACATGTACTTGTACCGAGTACTGTACTTGGTATCTGTGCAACCCTAGTCATGACCATATTTGGTTAGTGATTTCACGCAGGATCCCTGCCCTGTTTGAATGCAAACAGAATCTTGTGGGGATCTGTCATTTAGCAGTACTAGTGCTGCCACCACTAAATGATACATCCTCTTATTTGTTTACAGATCCCTGACCACTGTTTGTAAAACAAAAAGGTATTTTTGAAGGAATACATCATACTGCTTGCAACTTCACATGCAGGTTTAAGGCATCCTCAAATTATGTTATTTAAAGGATTCCATGTGTTTTTAATGTTGACTTTTAAACTGTATTAAAAGGACTCTCTCCTCTCTAAATGGTATTTAAAAACAAAATTGCATTGGCATGTGTGCCCCATGGCAGTGCCCAGCTTCCCATGCCTTTTTTTACAATAGCTTTAAAATTTGTCTTGAAAAATGCCAGAAAAACAATTAACAAGATTTGGCTCCAATAGACCAGTGGGGGTTCGGAACTATGTTTGGGGTTAACTGACTTTCTACTGGGTTTGTTGAATTTCCTGTAAACCAAACTTTGTTCATCCCTATTTGCAAGAAACAATGGCAATGAAAAAAATTCACTGGGTCCCACTTATAATTCATACCAGAGTCTTATCCAGGCATGAAGCCTGGGTGCCCAGGAAGGGGGGCCACACACCCCTAAACCATACCAGGCCACACGCCTTCAACTTTGAGAGGGTACCTTGCAAAGTGCATAGTTATTTACATTGTCTTTATCTACAGGGCGTCATTTTTTTTACTCTTTGGTAAACAAACATTTTAACAAACCAGAAAATATTTTGCTATTGTTCCACCCTGTCATAAATGACGCTGTGGGGTGCCTGCCAGTGCCATTCTCCCATTCCCCCCTCATCTTCCCATTTATATGAACATAATTCAACCAGGGCAATGGTTTGTGTTCCTGATTGGTGCCTGTGCTGTCTGATCTTTAATGCACATTCACAACCCTCAGAGGACTATCAGATCCCTAGTTATCAAACAGTTGCTCAGTGATTGAGACACAGGTTATCCTTATGTCACACTATTGTGAAACTGGCCCCTTTAAGGAAACCTTGAAGTTGCAATTGAACGGGGCCTCGGTTAACCAGAGACTTCTGGGACATGAGTTCTTCACCCTACCAGGGGACTACACATCCCACAATACTGTGAGGGTAGGGGGAGAGGCACTCTGGCTGCGGAAGGACATCTGGCGGCATTCCCGGGTAGGGGTCGAGAGAGCAGGGCGTATGTGCGGCATCTACGAACCAGAGGGTCGCTGTGTCTGCATCCAGTATCCCTGCTTACCCTACCACTAGACAGAGAGGGAGAGAGAGCAGATCGTGACAGCGGACAAGTTGATCGAGTGGGCTTACCAGAGGGACGTCTTAGACCGCTGTGCCATCACCGTGAATGGGAATTGTGCTGAAACAAGCAGACGCTATATCGGATGAGCGGGACTTCTTCTACCAGCAGAGCCTGCTGACCTATCTCTACACCATGAGGTGATCTTCTCCTGACAGACATCTTCTTACAGTGTGGAAACTCCTGGATGTGTAACTCCCTCCTGGTTGGGTGAGAGGCCTTGTGCTTACACTTATTGATTGCACTTAACACTGAGTTCAACATTACTTACACTGCCAGTTCGTCAGGTACCCAGGTACATTGGGATTGAGACAAGGTTCAGTGTTACCATTTATTCTGTGTAGGGAGACTGTTGTCAGTACATTCATTACTGGTGCACAGTCATCTATACAGCTGATTTACATCTATTGCTTGAAGCATCTTGCTTTATGAAGTACTCCATTGTTTGCCTGATGGTATTGATATCTGACATTCTATGTTCAGTAAAACTTCTTAAACCAACTCAAGGTGTGCTGGTGTGCTGTGGATCCATAATAGAGGTTTCTTATAGAGAAAAGACAGGGAGACCCGTTAGTTCAGTTTACTGTAGATCACCTCTTCAGAGCCACTGGTAGTGTTATCCTATATTGGGATAGCACTGACCGGAAAGGGGGAGCGCTACACATATAATGATTATAATGTCATCATTAATTATATAATCATGGGGCGTGTTAATAAATG
>NW_017306590.1:1040968-1055135 GCF_000935625.1 Nanorana parkeri
CTACTATGCTAGCAAAGCAAAGAACAGGCTGAACATTTAGTTTGGAACCTTAAGCATAGTAATGGAACTGCAATCATAGTAATAAGACTTGTCTATACTTGCATAAATGGCCCAGTGAAAAAAATGGCAACAGCATCTCATCATCTAACAGTCTTCGCATCAATGCAGTGCATAAGCAGTGTACATTATTATCTTTTTTTAGTTAAATATTCACTGGGACAAAAATAATGATCTATGTATGTGTATGAATAAGAATATACACTGTTGCTTGGGAAATATGTACTCTTGTATTTTCTATATCATATTTCATCTCATCAGGTGTTGAGCCTCCCACAAACCAGTATAAAGGTCTAAGCTCTTCTGAGTTACATCACAGAGTCGTCAAGTTTGTGATTTAATGTATTAGTACAACCAAGAGAACTATACCCTGCTAGTAACCTGTGAATGTTCGTTTTTTTTTTTAAATTAACCTTTTCATGGATGGCAGGATTTGTCTTTTACTAACAGCAATTCATTTAAGTTGAGTGCCAGAAGGGTTAAGTTTATAGGGTTTAGAAAAATCTGCTGTAGTCAAACCTTGGCAAAAACCCAGTTCATGAAGCTACTCTGTAATATACCACAAAAATGTGTCCCCATTGGTTAAAAAAAGGAAGAGGAAAGAGGTAGGGGAGAAAAGATCATGGATAATAAATACTCTTAATTTATTAGCTAACAACAAAGAGATCAGAGCCATCCGCAATGTGATTGTTTGACATAATTTTGTCAAAGAAGAAAAGCAAAGCTGACCAGAGATGTATATTACACATTCAGCCAGATGTCTGGGCTCTTGGCTTGTCATCAGCAGAACTAAACAAAACGGCAAACACAGGAGAAAACTGGCAAGATATATGCTCGTTTATCATCAGCAGAGACAGCTTCAAGAGCAAGTGAAATAAGACCTAGTTCTCCAGGTTTGGTGAAAGGCCAAGGTTTGAGTATTATCAATTAAATGTTTTGTGTATCATGTTTGGCAGCTACATTGAGACACACCATTTCTTTAATTCCAGCATTTCTTGTACTAGCCATCTTCTACAGTTACTTTTTAGTTTTTTTCTTATTGCAGTTTGTGAGAAAACGTAACCAGTTTCGTTTAGGCCCTTTGACAATTTCCTTTACATAATAACCACCAAAATCATTGGGCCAGCTGTTATGACCTTTGGTATTTCCAGGCAATTTCTGTCCAAAAAGGCCTGGCATGAATGTGACCTACTGTACATCCATATGCACCAACATACCAGTCTTAAAGTGGTTACCGCAGGACCAAATACAACTAGGCAGCAAAACATATTTGTACATCATATT
The DNA here is from genome assembly GCF_000935625.1 of Nanorana parkeri. Classification (NCBI taxonomy): domain Eukaryota; kingdom Metazoa; phylum Chordata; class Amphibia; order Anura; family Dicroglossidae; genus Nanorana; species Nanorana parkeri. Next base: position 1,042,310 of record NW_017306590.1, read on the forward strand.
ATGGCTAGAACTTTGCTCAGAATAACTGTTCTAGATAACAAAATGGCTTAGTTTACCGAATAATTATTTGTAACTTTGTGGAGGATGGGACTACTTGCAGCTCTCATCATGCCATCACTGGTGCTACCCACTATGTCTGTCTGCTATTGGTTGAAGTGTTCCTGTAATAGTAACATTTTCCAACTTCTAATTAAATTGCCTCTGAACACCTTCCTCAAACAGACCTATCTCTACTCACCTGAGTAGGACAGGCGAAGCCTGCTCCAAAGTTTACATCTTCCTCACTGTGGGCTACAACTGACTAGTGAGCCCTCATGAACCTCATCTTTCAAAACATGAGATGTTCAGAAAAGCAATAGTTGCCCATAGACACACAATTATCTTGCAATCCAGCTGAAAGTGACAAGGCTGGGAGAATGTTGTCTATTAGCACCTTCAGGCCAACTATGCTTTCCTCAACACTCTTTAAGCAGTGAATGCTAATGACCTTCCCTGATTTACAGATAGCCACTAGAGGGAGCATTTACAAATTTGTAAACAAAATATTTAACAGCAAGCAAGTAAACAAAAATTAGCATTTACAAAAATAAACTATAGTTACATTATTATATTATTTTCTTCTTTGGTGTTTATTGTTTATTTTCCTTGTAAAGATAGTAGAGAAAGGGTATTAGGCAAAAAGTAAGGGGTTTGCATTTTAATAATCTTTAGGCCCCTCCCACGCTGTGTTCTGATCAGGTCCGCTTGTCTATTTTTGAGGCGGACTGGATGAGAGGCTCTATGTTAGTCAATGGGGATGCAATTCCATTTAAATCTGATTACCTCGAGGTCTGTCTAGTAGACATGTGAGTTTCGTTTTGTTTTGAATTAACATTTGGACATTCGGATGCATCCGAATTTTCAAATTTTTCAGAATTTCGGATGCATCCAAATTTCCAAATGTCAACGTAACTAATGCCAACGTATAAGAATTTTTTGATGACAAAAATTTGGATGTGTCCGAATGTCATTTGGAGTGAACTGTGTTGTTAAAGTGAAAATCGGAAACAAAAAACAGCGTGGGGTCCACCCAAATTCATACCAGGGGGGCACTCAGATTCAAATAAACCCCATTGAATGGGGGCACCTAGGTTCAGATAAACCCCCCCTGCCTGTAGACCACCAGAAACACCAAGCCAGGATTGTGGGGAAGAGGCCCTTTTCCTCATCATAGGGATAAGGGGCTTTGCCAGGGGGTCCCCTCAGGGAAGCACCCTCCCCATGTTGAGGGCATGTGGCCTGGTATGGTGCTGGTATTCCTGCTCTGCCAGGCCACTGCTTGGATCAAGGGTCTGGTAAGGGATTTTTGGGGACCCCTCACTTTTTTTTGTGTTTTGGTGTTGGGGTACCTCCTAAAATTCCTACCAGACCTAAAGGAAGCATCCCCATTTTCCTTTAAAAAACAATTTGGATATGTGGGAATTCGTTATTGTTGCCATTTGGGTTCTCAGATGCATTCAAATTCAGAAACAAAACTTGCATGTATAGTAGCCAGCAGTATGTGTATCCCAGGAAGTACTTTAGTTGTAAGTTTATCATAGAATTTTCACCAATCAGTACTTGCTAAGCAATGGCTTTCCTAAAGGGATACTTACTCTATTACAGATGTGCAACACTGGTCTATTAAACTAAGATAGATCACTTATTATTACATCAGTTTTTAAAATGCTGAATTGTCTATGGACATTTGTTTAGCTGCTCCCCAACTGAGAATTAGGACAATGTGGTGGGAAGTTTGCTATTGACAGGTAGACATTATTGCATGTATGCAAGCATTGTGGAACATTAAGCAGTAATCTCCACATCTATAGAATAAGAACAGTCACTTTGGAAGACTATTGCAAACCGACATCACCAGTCAGGTGGGTTGGGCTTTGACATTTAGGAAACATTTAGTTTAATGACAGTAACTCGGCTCTTTTTGATTGTCGATCAGGTTTGATTTATCCCTTCTAAAGACAAAAGCTTGCTAACTTGTGGTTAAAGAGAACCCAACCCAGCCAGGCTTTACTCCTTTTTAAATTACTATTAGTGTGCAGTCTTTAATGTTTAATTCAACAGAGAAAACTGCTGCCACATGGGGAACCAGACATTCTTTCGGTCACCCAGTCTTTGCTGGACTGCTACATTGTTATATTGTATAGAAAATGCTAATTTAAACCGGTCTAAAAACCAGCAAGTGTTTGTTCAAAACATTAGCAAAACAGTTATTAACTATAGAATGCTATGACATGTTTCACTCATTTGCTATTCAAAAGGACTTAGGCTCTTCAAGTTGTAAGTACATGTTTAATTAAAAGTAATTTTTGGATACAGAGTTTGCAGGTTAGGTCAGATGCGGGTCTGTAAAATGGACTTGTGCAGGTCTCTAAACTATGGTATATCATGCCACGCAAGAATAAACAAATATACAAGCTCTGTGTCTCTCACACCATTTAATGCAAAGATTGACGAGCTATAAAATCCATTTCCTATCCACAGTGGGGCTTCTGAAACACTGCTGTGAGAAAAAGCGCAGCCAGCACAGCTCAGAGATGGAGGTTGACAATGACATTTATTTATTCTGCCAAGCATTAGATGTTAAATCTCAAGGTCTGCCAGAAACAGCACTTTTGCAAATCGACAGTTTAGCTATGTTTGTCACCCTTCTGTGCTTCTAGTCTATGGTAAATCAATTAAATGATCCCCTGCATCTTCAGACTAGGGAATGAGCATCAGGTTCGGGTCGAGCATGGATTCGAGGGGAACCCAACTCGTTGGCAATTTGGGAAAATGGATGTAGCTGTTCTCTGCCTTAGCAACTAACTACCAATAATTTGCTTCCTGGCCTCGGAACTCAAGTCAGGTAGCTTAGAATGGGGAATAATGCTATTTGCCAGCCCCCTAACAAAAAGGGTCTTCCAGCAACCATTTGTCAGTATTGGAGTGGATATGGAGAGCTGACAATGTGTGATTAGAGAGAGATAGTTGTGCTATACAGTGCTGTATACAGTGCTTTATAGTGCTATACACAGTGCTATATTGTGTTACATAACAGTGAATTGTAGTGTGGTGGTTTGCATACAATTGGCCCCCCTCCCAATGTTTACAGTGCATGGACCCAACAGTCCTTTCTAGAACTACCTTTTTGTGTGTGACATCAACAATTTCAGTTTTTCAGTTGCTGCTAGGCTGCTGCCCCCTTGCAGTTTTTGTTGTGTTTTATTCCTTTTTTTTTTTATTTCCCATTTTTATATGTTTTACTTATTTGTTGATATTTTAAAAATATGGGGTTAGGGTTTCATGTTTTAGGTTTTCATTTTTGTAATGAGGTATATTTTATTTATTTAATTTTGCAAGGCCTTTTTTCAGACATATATACCTGTGTTATAAATTTTGTGCACAAAATTACCACATCTTTAGTGCATCATATCCTTTTTAACACATTTTGCCATATCTGTTATTAACTTTACGGCTGGTCTAAAGGTATAGGCAGAGGTTCTGCACACAGAGGTAGTAGGGAATGAGTGGTGGCCACTTTCTTTAAGAAAGTAGCCTTGCTGTACAGACAGAGCACATGGAGGAGGTACTTGAGTGGCTCACAAAGCCTGCAGCTTCTTACTTCTCCCAGGCTCAGAGCAACTCCTCCTCTTCTGCGAATCCCACAATTGGCATTGAAGAGCCAGTAGAACAGTACAATTATTATAGCACACCATTAGTCACTTTTTGCAGGAGAATTCCTGTTATCACATGTTGAGGAAATTAGTGCAAGGAACACAATTAGAAGGGTGGGGCTGCTGTCTTACATAATCCACTGCAATGTCTTGATAAAAAAGGATTCTCTCCCTCTCTCGAGCCCCCCCCACCACCCCCCCACAATGTGCAGTGTGTAATTTATTTCCTTGATAAAAGCTCTCTGCAAATGCGGACTACTACAATGGCTTCCATGAGGTGAAGTGTGTCTGTGCATTATTTATGGCTGTTGTCTCTGACATAATCCACTGTAATTTTTCTATTTCTTGAAAAATGCTAAATATATTTTTATTACACTGACAAATGTTTTGATGCCAGCTGATACTGTCTCAGATAATTGTACTGTTCTGTAACCTCACATATACTGTAGCTTAAACCTATCACTGAAGCATGTAATTTGAAGCATTGGTGTTTTTCTTTTATCATGCTCAAAGTCACATAAAATGGAGGGCCCCCTCCCACTGAATGTAATTTATTAAAATTTCTTTTTGGTACTTTTCCCGTTGGTACATTTCCCCCCTGGCAGTGCCCAGCTCCCCATGTCCTTTGTATGATATGCCAAATTTAGCATATAAAAAGAATATACAGTATATTGTTTTTGAGTATCTCTTTTTCTGCGAGTGATTCAGGATCAATGTGTTTGTTAGGAGTTGTGACCTATAAATTCTGGTCAATAAGCCACTGCAGTTGTAAATTCAGCTGTTACTCTTCTTTGATTAACTGTGGACAATGAACGTCCAGTGTGATTTCTGTCAACTGATTTTTCTGTTTTATATGGCCCAGAAATTCCGGTAACATTGGAAGATTTGCCTAGTAATTCTAACCATTCTGGTTCAGTTTCTGTTCATTAAGAATTTCAGTGTGATATAGGAAGTCAAAACCCCCAGTTCTTTATTTAATCTGTAAATAGGTTTTTAGTTGGCGTGTATTAGAGCAATAAAGAACGAGGAGAGCAAGATTTCACACCCCAAATAGATTGACTAGAAAGAAATGCGAGGAGTAGATTCCACCTTAAGGTATGCAATTACCGAAAGGGGAGGGGCTTTTAAGAAATACTATAAACTCTCCAATTGTATAAAAATATATATGAATTCATTTATTACATAGTTGGAAATGAACAAAGTTGAAACATAATTGGTCTATTTCGCATGCAGTAGATGTCATATCAAGTCAACAATTATTATTAAAATAAGGCATAAAAGAGAACTCATTCAGATAAAACCCGACATGTTTCGCCCAAATGGGCTCTTCAGGGGAATTTATATATCATGGAGGAGTCCAAAAGGACCGTCAGTCGACACCACTACATGAGGTGGAGGGGGCCAAGTGTTTTCAGGTGTATTTTCCCTCTAGTATAGTCAGCTTCTAGTGTGTTCCTCACAAACAATTTAGTTCAGATTACAGCATAGTATAGCAGAAGAGCAATGGCTTTTATTCCCTTCTTTTAACAGAAGGATGATTTAATTTACTGTAGTGCTGTTAATGGTTTGATACAGAAATTTAGCAGTGAATAAAAAGTGGATGAATGGAAACGTTTCACTGAATCTTCTAAAAGAAGTCTAAAAACTGTTCTTTTGCACAATGGGAACTATAATGTCTATGTTACCTGTTGGTTACTCAGTACATGATAAAGAAAGTTATGAGAATTTGGAATTGGTTCTCACAAAGATAAAATATAATGATCATGGCTGGATGATTTGCAGAGACCTAGATGGGATAGCAGAGCAAAGAGCCAACTCTGGGAGCAAAAATAATGGCAGAAAAATAGAGCTCTAGGACCTGAAAGCAAGAACATTTTGTATAAAAAAATCTTATTGACCCCTACCAAAAAATAAAATACAAATAAAATAAAGTAAATACATTAATTAAGGCATTAAAAAGTGAATTATTCATTGTATGTTTTGTTCCTAGCTCTCCCAACCATTAAGCAGGACTCTAGATATTTTCTTTTAAGTCAGCTTCCAGGCATTATGTAGAGTGACCAAAGCCTTATGCCTTCAGTAACCTCCTTCCCTAACTTTTGTATGGCTGAGTTCACCAGCTTCATGCATGTTTACCTTGCCTTAAAGTTTCTCCTTACCCTTTCTTCCTACGCCAATTATATTTGCCACCTCCAGTGACTTGGAATGGTCATTGCACAGAGTAAGACTTTGTTAATATTTTTCTATTTTAAATAGCTTCTACAGAATGTCTGCTTATTAAAAAAAAGTTATTGAACAACCAATATAAAATCCACAATCCTGTTATCCTGAAATATTAAAGATAAATGTATTTGCTTTAGCTTCCCTTATTGATTGTGATGTTTAATCTGGATTTTTATCAGCAAGCTGCAATTTAAGTATTTGGAGAATAAAGTCCCATTCCATCAACAGACACATTAAACATTTCCAAGGTCATTGACATGTTATATTTTCATGAAATATGTACTGTATTAATCACTATAATTTATAAACATTTATATATTTGGTATATGGTATATATTTTTATATATGTGGTATCATACGGATTTAATCAGTGCAGTGTTTGCTTGAGTATACACATGCAGCATTTAAAACGTATGCAATGACTTAGTTTTATTCCAGCCTCCAGATGCGAGCAGTCAAGCCTACATATGAATACAAGCCAAATAAATCTGTCAACGGCTGTCACCCCCACAGACTTTCTTCTGCTCAGATATTAACTGGTTGTGTAGTTTATGACAAAAGTAAAAATTATTCATTAAGCCAACTGATCATATATTAGCTAACTGGAAAATCGCCTGAGAGAAACCTTTTTGGTTTTTAGTGGTGATCAAGTAAATTTTTAACTTAATTAATTGACCATTCGCGTTGACAAGAAATTTATTGGCTCATAATTTGTGGGGGAATAGATGCCTAGCAAAGGAAATGAAAAATCCATCATGGGGGCCAAGCAGATACACTGAGGGATTTTTAAGGTTTCTGCTTTTTTTTTGTGATAGGCCACTGTTTGTGCAGTCTGGATTAAATATACTTACAGTCCATTGCCTGCCTCAACAGCACCCGTGGAGGTCTGTGATAACAAAAGCGTGGTGAGTTATGGCATGCTGTGAAAGCAAAGCCTTGATGAGATTAAACTATTTCGGAGCACAAGTGTTTCTCAAAGCCTGATTTGTAGTTGCAAGTGGATGTTAAATCACATTTATATATCGGAAAGCGTGCTCGGGAGAAGAGCACAATTACACTGCGAGACAGCTACTTTCTATTTCATTTTTATCCGGGGTTGTTCTTAGCTTTTATGTCCCTCGCCTCCTTCTCTGCTAAACAGCTTCACCTTCAAAAGTTCTCTGTGGAGGGGCGGCCACTCCAGACTTGCTCAGATCACTGGTTCTGCATCCTGTACACACACATTGCAGGGATACTACAGGAATATAATTAGGCTACAACATTTGTCTAGAACTGTATAGCTCCCAACAAGGTTTTTTTTCTGTCAAGTGCTAAAGTGACCTTTAATATACAGTATAGTGTAATTTTTGGTGTTTTCTGTGTGCTTGTAAATGAAAAGGTTGGTGGTCATTATTCAGTGTTTACGTAGACCCTTTCACAGAACTGAACATATAGTAAAACGTCAGTCTAATGGGTACATTTATGGGACATCCATGCCTTACCCCAGAGCAAACCTTGAAATGTTCAGGTATCAGGAAATATCTGCATAAAAGTTATTATATCTACAACTCACAGTACGTTAGTGTGTATAAGTTGAAGAAATTATATAAATTAAGGAATAAATAATTACATTTACTCTAATGTGAAACGTGCTTTTTTATGCAATACAAAAGTAAACAAATAATAATATTGGCTGAGAAGGAAATGCAAACAGTGAAAATTGTCTTGTTCTCTTACGTTTACATGGTGGTCAGTAGAGAAACATTGTCTCTGGATCTATGCGCGTGCCTTTGAACAACAGATTGGTTAGACACTGCTAATAGAACCCCTAGTGACCTATGGAGGAACCTACCATTTCATGGAACTCCAGTTGAGAATGGCTGATATGAACAACATGATTGCCAGGTCAATATGAAATTCTCTGTTTAACACATGAACCAGAAGAAAATACTAAACATTAATTCTTCTGTACAAAACCTGGAAGTTATGCTCTGTAATACTTATGTACTTTTTCAGTATTTGTAAAGAGAGTGGTGCACAGATGACCTGACATTTCATAAAAATCATTTTCATATAATGAGACTAATTTACATTTTTACTTTATGAGATTGTCATATGTATATAATATATCACTCAGCAGCTCTCATAGTGTTGGTATTGTTTCAGACATCTAGCAAGGGAAGCATTACCTGGTTGTTGGCGATAGAAGGACCCTGTACTTATAAGGACAGGCTGACCCTGCTCCTTAGATGAGAGATCTCTTTGTGCGATTGGCCCAGACACTATTCCAACTGATTAATATCATTATTATTTTATTTTTAAGTAGCCGGCACATAAATGTGATTTATAGGGTAGTAAACAAACCATGGATGGAGAAGAAACAATGTTCAATAAGTTATTCACTCAGGTCACAAAGACACACAAGGGAAGGACAACTCTGTGCTAGAAATGGTGTTTATATTACTGTTACTGGTAGAATCTGTCTGTGTAGATTTATTCTGTCCATTATTAGATGGAAAGAGTGGATTAACTTTTTTACTGCCAGAGGGTCTACTGGCTGCAGTACAATTCCTAAACTGAGTTGGTTTACATATTCATGGGTAATAATGTGCAATGATGTGTTACATAAAAAAAGAAAGTTAAAGACACTTTTCAGTGATATATATAGTGTGCTTGTGCTTGTGTATTTACTCACATATATAAAAACATTATGTAATGTAAATATATAGGCATGTCCTATGACCATGTACACAATTTGTATGAATGTGTTTTCCAGTCTTTCATGCATGGAAAAAGAGCACATTACAGCCCCATAGGTAGTGCTGTACTTTATGCCCTTTTCACACTGACTGTTTACATAGCTAGGTATAAATTGGTAGAAACAAAAAGCTAGTGCCACGCAGTCGGCTTCTTAAGATTCATCTGCACGAGCTGCATTAAGTGGAAAGCTTGCTGGTACGAGTCATTAACTCTTGTTGCATGTAACCCCTGCTTGTTGTACAAAAGGTGCACACGCCTATCTCTGTGCAACATGCTGAGACCTTCTACAAACACAAAGGCTTTAACCCAGCTAATTGCCAAAACCAAGTAACACAGTCAGTACCTCACAATTATTCTGAGTATTTCATAATATAATTAAACATTCTTGATTTTATTTTTTTCCACACCAATTTAGAAGAATGCATGTGCAAGTACAGTAAATTGTGAACCTTTATTAGCTTTATTCTATAGTCCTGGAAGGGCAGCTACATTAATAAAGGGTATGGAGGACCTCAGCAATGAAAAAGCTGAACTGAATTTACTCCCTCTTTAGAGGAAGAGATATAAGAAATAATACAAACTAATATAAATGCATAGCAGGTCCATATAGCTTTTCACTGTAGGGTCATCACAACAAAGACACTAGAGCATTATTTCTTTGTGATGATAGGAAACAGAGCCTAAGCTCCCATAGGGCCTTGTTCTAACTGACTCAATAGATTTCTTCAAGCAAGGGTTGGATGTTTTTTTGTAATTTCTAAAAATCGGAAAGCATGTTTTACTCTGTTGTAACAAATTCGACCATGCTTTATAGGCTTTTGCCCCAGTCCTCCTTACATGTTGCTTGCTGCAGACACTTGGAAACTGGGGATGCTGTTCCTGTATCTGCAGCTAGTGTAGTGTGTATTATGTGACCTCCAGGCAAATCCTGTTGGCATGAACTGTCTGAAAATAAAATGTAAGTAAAGCAAATGGCTATACTGTGTGGCAGGGGCTGGCATACTGAGCATGCAAATCCTTAAAATGTATACATATGAATGTTAGCATACAATCTGGAAATGAATTGTTTAATAACATTCTGTATTGAATTGTTCTGCTGCTTGTGCTGTTCAGTAGAGCTCTTCAGCAAATTACAAGCTTGGTGCACCCCTCACTGGCTCTATATGACATTAATAATATGAGCACAACGAAGGTATGGGATAATATTGCACACATAAATGATATACTTTTCTAGCTGGCAATTTCTCTATGTGACTGTAGAGTGTAGTTGGTCACATATGGTAGGAGGCATGCTGTATGTTAGCAGTTTTCACATAAGGTTTTTATTTTTGCCTTTCATCACAATTATTATTATTATTATACTACAGGATTTATATAGCACCAACGGTTTTAGTTTGCGCAGCACTTTGCAATATAAGGAAGATATTACAATACAATTCAAGACAAGATGGTAAGGAGGGCCCTGCCCGTGAGAGCTTGCAATCTAAAAGGGAAGGGCAAGTTATACATGAGGAGGTAGCTGTGTGGGGATGAATTGTTTGAGAAAGTGACAGTTCAGTGGTTAGGTTGAGGTGGGATAGGCTTCCCTGAAGAAATTAGTTTTTAGGTATCGCCTAAAGGCAGTCAGAGTAGGAGATAGAGGGACAGGTTGGGGTAAGGAGTTGCAGAGGATGGACGAGACTCTACAGAAGTCCTGGAGGCAAGCCTTTGGAGGAGTTGATGAGGGAGCTATAGAGCAGGAGGTCTTTAGAAGAGCATAAGGGATGGTTAGGGTGATACTGAGACAAGGTTTGAGATATAGCCGGGTGCCGAGTTGTGGATAGCTTTGTAAGTGGTTGTTAATATTTTGAACTTTATCCTTTGGGTGATTGGAAGCCAGTGCAGGGATTGGCAGAGGGGGTTTGCAGACACTGAGTGGTTGGTTAGGTGGATGAGTAAAGCAGTAGCATTTATGATAGATTGAAGGGGGGATAGCCTGTAAAGAGGTAGGCCAATGAGGGGGGAGTTGCAATAATGATAATGAGTGGATGAGTAGTTTTGCGGTTTCATTGGTGAGTAAGAGACGTATTTTGGAGATGTTATGAAGGTGAAGGCGGCAGGATTTGGATAGTGATTGGATGTGGGGCAGAAAGGTGAGGTCCGAGTCAAAGATGACACCTAGCACCTTGGCACCACATAGTGGAATTCCAACCAAAACATATGAATTATTTGATAAATTATGGAATGATTAGACACTATGGGGGTGATTTACTAACCTAAACACACGCACGCACTAGGTGCGTGTGATTTTTACACAGCAAATGTATTTATCAACCAAAAAGTCTCTAAAAGCATATTTCCACTAATGCCATATATGGAAAAATCATGCACATGATGCATATATAATGCTGCTTCACAGTTTAGACAAAAATGGTTAGCTCATGCATTTACATTCCTGCATTCATCAACGCAAGCAACACAATGTAGAGCTAATTTACACAACATCACCTTGCAATTCATGCAGTGCTTTGCACAACACACCTGCTGGGTGTGTACACACTACAAAGGTGTCTAGATTCCACCAATAGATTATGCTGGGAGGGAACACACTACAGAGGTGTATACTTGTTCGTGGCGTGTTTATAAGGTTAGTAAATCAACCCCTATGTCTGTTTTTTTTGCTATGTTTTCAAAGGGAAAATTTCTCTTACTTCCTGTATTGCCACACAGGCCATAAAGAGGGAAACATTTCTACAACGGGCAAAACATGAGGAACTGTTTACTGTTGTAGGGTGGCAATGGGGTTAAGGGGAATAGAGGGTCTTATCATTCTTCATTCTATGCAAAACTAAAAAAAAAATGCCTTTACATACACTTTAAAGAAGAACTCCAGGCATATAAAACAATTAACCCTTGCATTAGGAATACCCCCACACTGCAAGGGTTAAGTGCCCATTTTGGTCTAGGGTCTAAAATAAATAAGATATACTCAAATGATCCTCAGTCCCCCGGGTCGGTGACTATTAACCTCTCTCCCCTTCGATCCATCTCCGTAATGTCCCTTCGGTGTCCTCAAATCCAATGCAAATCCGTGGACATGATGATGTAATGGATCCTTAGACTCCAAAATGAGCACTTAGGCCTTTGAGTATGGAGGGTAGCCCCGTTCTGCAAGGGTTAATTTTTTTACATGCCCGGAGTTGTTCTTTAATGTAATTTCCAGTTGTGGGCTTAGAGATCTCCCACAGTTTTGCTCCTTCGTTATCCCCCTGTCGCATACACTCCTTGTGGAGACTACAAGCTCCTGATCCAACACTCATTGCACAACCATAGTACACCTTTGTCACTATAAGTGAAATGGCGCAGAGCAGTGATGTGTAGCTGATGCTGGGGCTACTGCATGTATAACGGAAGTGGTTGAAAAAGCCTGTGTAGTCACATGCAGATGTGCTGTAAAAGGTGCTTATATACTACATCTAAATCCTGTTGCCTTTTGACATATCTTACCGGTATTTTATTTTGTTTGTTTGTGGTTGTTAAAGTGACTCCATCAGTTAAAACCAATAAGCTGCTATCAGATATAAAGTGCAGAAGCCTAGAGATGCATGGAAACATCTGTAGCAGCCTGAATCTGGAGCCATTCTGATTGTGCTCTGAAACGTCCTCAAAGCTTGCCCATCCAATCATAGTGATGGGGCTAGGCATTTGGACTTAGCAGCTGGATCGCATGCTGATGGATTTATATGCACATCTAGGTGCCTGCACTTTATTCCTTATAACTAGGGATGCACCAATACCACTTTTTTAAGGCCGAGTACGAGTACCGATACTTTTTTCAAGTACTTGCCGATACCAATTACCGATACTTTTTCTTAAAGGGACAGGTCAAATTTTTTCTAAAGCAATACAAAATCATGATTTTAGGTCAGTTTCTTAATATTATGAAGAACATGAACACTCTGTAGTGTGGCACAGCTATATCCAATTCTGCATACCTGGCTTTATATTATAAGAACTTTATAATATAAAGCCAGGTATGCAGAATTGGATACAGCTGTGCCACACTATACAATAATACACTGTTCTGGTGAGGAAGCCTGTCAATCATCCAATCGGCCAATCAGCGGGAGAAGAGATCAGAATGGAGCAGATGACTAGGCTGTGACATCTGCTCTATTCTGACCTCTTCTCCC
>NW_017306590.1:1055174-1055444 GCF_000935625.1 Nanorana parkeri
TGATGACAGGCTTCCTCCTGACTGGTGAGGAAGCCTGTCAATCATCCAATCGGCCAATCAGCGGGAGAAGAGGTCAGAATGGAGCAGATGACAGAGGAGGTCGCGGCCATCTTGCTTCATTGAAGACGCGATGGAGGTCCTGTGTGCGGCAGATTCGGGTCCCTGAAGATGGCGGACGCGGCACAGGTACTCGTTTTATGTATTGGAGTATTTGCACGAGTACTCATGCAAATACTCGGTATCGCCGCCGATACCGATGCTTGTATCGGT
>NW_017306590.1:1055669-1055923 GCF_000935625.1 Nanorana parkeri
TAGTGTGGCACAGCTATATCCAATTCTGCATACCTGGCTTTATATTATAAGAACTTTATAATATAAAGCCAGGTATGCAGAATTGGATACAGCTGTGCCACACTATACAATAATACACTGTTCTGGTGAGGAAGCCTGTCAATCATCCAATCGGCCAATCAGCGGGAGAAGAGATCAGAATGGAGCAGATGACTAGGCTGTGCCTTCTGCTCTATTCTGACCTCTTCTCCCGCTGATTGGCCGATTGGATGATG
>NW_017306590.1:1056269-1077714 GCF_000935625.1 Nanorana parkeri
GATTCGGGTCCCTGAAGATGGCGGACGCGGCACAGGTACTCGTTTTATGTATTGGAGTATTTGCACGAGTACTCATGCAAATACTCGGTATCGCCGCCGATACCGATGCTTGTATCGGTGGATCCCTACTTATAACAGTAATTTGTTTTTTATTTTCAAATACTTTTTGGAAGTTTTTGCATGCCAACACAAGTGTCATGCTTTCTCTGGGCCATTCATTTGTTTCTATTGAGGAAGTAGACACTTTTTTTTCGCTCAAATAATTAGCAAAATATATTTTAAAATTTTGTACAAATTGATTCTCTTACTCCAAATCCACAACTGAGCGCAATAATAGATGCTGCCATGGATAGATGAATTTGCAAATTCCACTACTCACCCAGCTGGTATATTGCCTAGAACAGCCTGCACCAGGCCCAGGTGGCATCTGGTTTAACTACAAAGAGCTGACAGCAGTGCTAGTACATAAACATAGCTGCTTCACTAACTTTGACAATATATAGTCACATGACCACATGTCACCTAGCATGCTACATGGTAGGACAACTTCTTCCTCCTGATCCAGTTTACATGGGTAAATTCCACAGTGCAACTGCAATGTACTGAGCTTCTTGTGGTATATGAACATTTTCAAAGCACCATAAATTATTTTGCAATGTTCACTTTGATTCGGCAGGTTCCTAGATGTTTTTGACCTGATATTCATGACTTTATAACCTCTGTTTATTCAGCAGAAAGTCCTTGCAGCATATCAATGCTATTACCTTTGGAAAGAAGCAGTGCGTGCTTGTACTCAATTGGGACATTTGTACATTATGGGCCCCTTGCTAAACAGCAGAATTCCTGTCCTTGGAAACAGCTTGCCCGATGTGAACTCTTCAAAGTCACAGTGAGGGCAGATCTGTGTTGTTTTAGCACATTGTCTGCATGTCCAGATGTATCTCAAGATAAAACGTTATAATGTTTACACTTTTCTCCTTCCCTCCCTCCCTGTCTTGCAGACTGGGACATGTAATTAAATTGTGCTGTTAAAGGGCTTTGTGAGACAGGAACTGGCCTGTGCTGTAAAGAATATCTCACTTTCTGCTTTGATACTGTCAAGACAGTCCAGGAATTAAGGCAGCTTATTTGGGATGTACTTTATCTGCCTCTAAGATTGCTCAGTGTTTGATAACATAGCTGGATAACTGTCACACTGCAATTATGCCTTTCAACACAAAGCGTTGTATTTTCATTTGCTACATTATATGGTTTATATGCTGTATACACTAATATGTTTCTATATTTCCCTCTGTAAAGCTTATGAATCAGCTTGGTCTTAACTGTACTGCAGTATAATTTGTATGAGAGAGAATTTTCATGTATGCTTGCAGCAAACCTGTTCATCATACGGCGGACACATAGATTTACGAATGCAAGGGCTGGAAAGAATGACCGGGATGTGCCTCTGTCAATCAAATGCCAAGCGCTTGAGAACCGCAGAATCTGCAGCATGTGAAAATGTTTGTCAGCTTGACAGTTGTGGCCCAGAGAGCTCCCTTCTCCCCAAGAGCAAATAAACCCAGTCTTGTTTCTTTGCTTTTAACTTGCACATTTCACAGGCCTTTGATTGGAAGCACCATTAATAACCTTCAGTGCGTGGTGACAAGCTTGATTCCAGCATTCAGCACGCTGGGAACCTGCCAAGTGCCGTAAATGCTTGCTTTAATCTGCAACTACAGCAATACTCAATTTGCATCGTAAATGGATGACACACTAGCACCCTCTTCTGCTGACAAGCTGCTTTTTCAGCTGCTCTTGCTTCCCTCACACTCTCTCACGTTGCAGGATTATCTACCTTACTGTGACAAAGTCCATCTGTGCAGTTATATTTATGTGAACTACCCCTGTGGGATTCTTACAAAACCTTTCCGAGTAGTTGTACTTATCAATTGCAAACCTTTAATGGTCCCACCGAAATTTTCTTGTGAATTATTCATTATGCTTCATATATTTTGATAGGGAAGTTTATTTGAATATAACTATGAACTTCTCAGGCAAGCTAACAATTTCAAGGGTGATCACATAGCGACATATAAGGAGTGAATCTGACATTCACCAAACATTCACTTTGGGTTAGTTTTGCAGTTGCATGTGTTTTATATTACCGTAATGATTTACCCACCAGTGAATGTTTGGTGAAAGCCATATTCATCGCTTTATAAATATGTTATATGATTACATATAAATATGTAATCAAAATGGGCCGGAGCTGGCTTTAGCTATGGGACTTGGGTGGCTACACAGGTGTCATCCTAATGGAGGCTTCAGGAGATAGCTTTTCAACTTACGTCACACAGTTGGTGCTAGGTGTTCTAAGGAAGTCCCTGAGAGTTTCAGCTGGGGAACCTGCTCCCCCTCCTATTCCGCTACCCTCATTTTTGTTCCTTTGTAAATGCCAGCTTACCATTCTGGGAACAAATTAGGCTGTGGGTAGTAAAAGAGAGCATCTCATGTTCCTGCAAGCTAAAGCAATACTTGCAAATTGCAAAGGATGCTGAATGCATATGGCTTCTGACCTTCAGCGAGCAATGGGGATTTCACATGTAGGGATTGTTTCGTTTTTAACAAGTGCAGTTTGATCCTGCTGGAGGTAAGGAACATTTTACAGAGCTTTTTAATACATTCACACATTTCCAGGTAGGCAACCTTTACCTAGCACTGATGCTAGCTCCACTTTAGTGGTAACAAAGAGCATTAGCAATACTTTTTTGTCTGTAGGGGTTCTACACTTAGATTTGTTTTTTAAACTATCATATTTATTAGTTATTACACATAAAAAAAGAAAAACAGCACAACACAAAAAACAAACACATTCTCCGTATCCAGGAGATCTACAGTCACTTCAAAATTAACTTTACATACATTATTGTATCCTCTTCTTAAAGAAAAACTCCCCCCTCCTTTCTATTGAGGGCTTGTTAACCTCTTGCCGTCCGCCCGTAGTAAAAAAACGGACGGACGGCACTGCTGCATCTGCGGGTTGCCGTCTCCAGACGGCAATTTTTTTCTGCTCGCGCGCGCCCCCTAGCGGGCACGCACGGGCAGAAAAGACCCGATCAGTGCACACACCCGTTACCGGGTGTTACACATATAGGCGATCAGCGGGTCCATAGCCCGCCGATCGCCTATATGTGCTCGTTCGCGGCTCGTTCGGTTAAAGTACCGCAGCGCTGAATACTGAAAAATGGCCTGGATGGGAAGGAGGTTTAACACCGCGGATGTCAACTGGTTAACCTATAGTGAGAAGTACTATAGAACAAGAGGGAAGCTGTCTCCACCGTCATTCCTAACCAACACAACCCCAAACACAAAAATAAAAAAATGAGCGAGCTGGCACCTTGCAAATTACAATGTATTTCTTCAATGTATTTCTTCTATGTGGGCTATCTTACAATTTTGAATCCAACTATCCCATGTAACCAAAAACTGCGGTAGTCTCCTCCATCCATTCTTGCAGGGTTGGAGGATCCATTGATTTCCAATGCCGTGCTATTACAGTCCTAGCTACACTCAGCAAGAAACGGAGGAGAGTTTTCTTTGCTGTTGCTATCCCCATTGGAAAAATAGAGAGTAGCGCTACCTGTGGTGTAAGTCCTACTCATAGACCTTTAACACCATTGTCCGAAAAGGTTTATTTCGAGGACCTACACTTACATTTTGTACAGGGTACTATAAGTGCTAAGACTGGATCTGTAAGAACCTAGGTAGCAAATCTTTGGGTGTAGGGTGATGGGGTTCATTGTTCAAAATTCTTGTCTTAATTTTGTAAACCTGGCATAGTGTGCTTGGTGTGAGCTTGGAGCTGTGGCTACTTTACAACACACACAGGGAAGGGAAGGGAAGGGAAGGACAGTGTCGGCACCAATTCAAAGATGATTTGAAAATCTGCAGCTGAGTGATGTACAAATAAGATACATTTTTGTTAAATGTGACTTTAAAGGCAAAGTTCACATTTTAGAAAAAAATATATAATAAATGCACACTTTGTAATAAATGAAAAAAAATGTGCATTAAATATTTTTTTGCATTCGAGCCAGGAAAGCATTGCAACCGCAATCAGTAGAACGTGGCAGTAGAATGCTCCGGCTCTCACAGACTATACCTCCTGTCCATGTCTGTACCTTGGTACAGACATTCAGTAACACCTGTATTCCATTGAGAACTATAAGTCCCTGCGCCATGGTGGTTGATGGGTCTTGTAGTTTATTCATTCACCATTCACACATCTGTCAAAGGATCTATGAATGGGTATTGCAGCTTTGTGGGTGGAGCTAGAAAGCCTGTAGGGAGAAAAACCCTGTGATCCAGGTAAGTTGGGGGGTGGGTGGTTTGCGATGTGACTGTGTTTCATGTTATACCCTGAATATGGGTGAAACATAGTCAGAAAAGTAAACTCAGGCTTTAAATTGATGAGCAATTATGTAGTGTAAGGACCTGAATAATTGAAACTAAATTGAATGACCACTGAATACTGAGTACTACTGAATAGTGAGAAACTACTTAATTCTGAATACTATTTAGGTGAGCCCTCATAGAGTAGTAGCTGGTTAATCTGAAGATGTTTGTACAGAGATTGTACAATTAGTTTGCAATATGTGTCACCAGCTTAACACATGTTCTTATATTTGTAGACACTCAAATCTAAAGTTAGCCAGTTATATTTTTCTAAGGCCTTGTTCACACCAAGCACGTTCCAGGAGCAGAGCAGAGCAGTTACAGGCCGGATCAAAACTGCGTCCAATGTATTCCAATTGTATTTTGGGCTCTAGTTCACACCGCAGCGTTCAGTTCCAAAGCATGTAAAAAAAACTGCAGCAAGCCCTATTTTACCTGCTCTGGAACTCATGCAAACGCATCAAAAACATATGCAAACGCCCTGGAACGCACTGAAAGCCCATTTTAAATGAACAAAAAAAACGCGGCACAAAACACTGCACTGCGTGTGCAGAAATTCATGCAGATCTGGTCTGTATTTGGCGTGAACAAGCCCTAAGGGAAACGTTTTAATGGATGTGGAATACAGTGTTTGAATTTTTAAATAGATTTTTGGACCAGTATACACTGTACACTGTTTTGCCATGCATTGAATTGCTTAGCTTTTACTTTACTCAAGTTAGTTTGAGTGAATCTCAAATGTTTCCCAAGATGACCTGATTTGAAATGTAAACCATTTTTTTGTGTTTGACTTGTTCTGAAGCCCATGTATGCTGACTTTAAAGGTCCATTTAGATTACCATCATCCCTTGCAGTGCATTACTGCACACTTTCTTTTGAACACGCGGCCAATAGATCACAAAACATTTTAACTGACATGCATTATTTGTTACAGTGTAGCATACAAAAATGCACGGATGGCTTGCATCTGTGCTTGGGTGGTGATGGGCTTTAACGCACGTTTGTTGTTGTTGTGCACGCTCGGTGCTTTTTGAAAAAAATTGCACCCAATGCACTGCACTTAGCTTTATGCCTTACCTGTAAAAAAAATAACACAATTACAACGTCTGAATGGGCCTTATACAGTCCTGCTGGACAAAAGGGTCTAAGGTGGGCTAGTTTTACTGTTATACTTACATCTTAAAGAGAAAGTAAAGGTAGTTTTAGTGACTACATATTTTGAATTGTTGCTCCAGTGTTTACCTTGAAGTAACTTTTTTATATGACTTTAAATACTTTTACAACTTTGCTATTCCATAATTTTGTTATAGTACTGAATATTGAGGTTTGTAGATTAGTCATTTGAGGGAGCTCTTAGTGGTACACCGGATATGTCTGTTTGTCTGTCTGTCTTTCTTTCTTACAACCATTACAATAAATTCAATGAATTAGACTTATAGACTTGTACTAAGAGAAGGAGCAGGCAAGCACAACCATTGTGCAGCACTGCAAAACGGCCAGAATATGTGATGAAACATATATGGCTTTTGACAGGTATAGAAAAGCGAATTTCCATCAAGCAGATCTCTTTTAAATGATTATTGAGATAAACATAGACTATGAATTCCCTTTAAGCAAATTCTCTATTGGACGTTAGTGTTGTCTATGTCCTAGACAGAACTGCTATGCCCGCTACTCACTCAAGTTAATACCAACGGAATGAGAAACCTTTTTCTCTGCTAGCCCTGCCAGTGCAAAAGATTATTTCACGCTTTTTGATGGGCAAACTAGTAGGACCAAATTCTCCCTGAGATCATCTCTCTTCCTAATGATACCTTTTTAATTCTGTACTTATGACTGACTTTAGGCACTTATTACAGTCAGTCTAGAAGAACAGTGTCTGTGTTGCTAATATCCTGGATTTTTTTGTGCAATTATCCATTCATCTTTGCTGATATAATTGAGATGAATAGAGATAAACCAATAACTTATAACATTGCCACAATGAGGAGAAACACTCCTATAGCAACTGAATCATGGAAAAGCATGTCACTAGAGTAGATGATTGGACAGGAGTATGATTGTTTGCATATAAGATATTTTTACTTATATGGTTAACTTTGCTTACCATAGGTGCCGCAGAGAAAACACTTATAGGGATAGACATTTATTAATGACCATTTGCTGGTTTAAGAAGATCACCACCATCAGTGTCTAATTCACCCTAGCCTAAATAAGTAGTAATATCAATACAAGAGAGAGAGGGACAAGTAAGACTTCTGTTATTAAAACACTGAAATTAATTTATTAATGAGCTGTCAAGGTGTGTGATATATTAGGATCTGTATTTTTAAGGCAACTTTGGCTCAAAACACAAAAAAAGCAAAAGGTACCATTTATAAGAACAGTACTACCGTTTAGCAATTCCACTACCAGTGAGTTCAATCTTTATTCTTTTGCAGAGCTAGTATGGTAGAATCTTTAGTATCTGACACTTCGTGACAAGTGATTAACTAGTAACATAGGTGCCAGCAGGTGGAACCACAGAGAGTAGTGGGGACACATGCATCTGACACCCTCAGAATTGTCAAATGCTGAGGATTCTACCACACTTTCTAGCTCTAATAGAGAATAAAGATTAGTTTCTCTGGCGACATGGCTAGTAAGTGTTGTAAATTATGATTGAAGTAGATATATTAGGGGCATATTTAGGGTGTATTCTCATGTATTGCATTCTTTTAGCTGATGTTATTTAACACCCCTATGCTAACTAGGTTTTTAATTTTGTTAGTTTATTGTCCAGTTGACCATCCTGTTTTGTTGATTGTACTCAATGGAACAGCTGTAGGGAATTTTGTCAAAGCATATTTCGTTAACTAACATCAAATGGGTAATTAGACCAGCCAATCAGAATCCATTCAGTGTCAGTGAATGGCACTAAACTGTATATAAATAGAGAGCCTAAGGTGGCTGAGAAGAGGGAGTTCAGAGTCATGAAGAGAGGCACAGAGGTGCATATATAGATTGGAGATATATGCTGGGTAGTTAGAGTGGGTCCTCATGGAACCTTTATCATCTGAGGTCTAGATATTTTACTCTGTAGGACTGTTCCTGTTCATCTGTTTCTTCGATCCAATTAAACGCTACTCTCTGGAAAAGAATTGAGGTTGCCTGGATTTTCACAACGCATATAATTATAAATACATATATTTGGGTAGATATATATTTATACTTCCCGACATATAGTACTACACTACAGTAAGAAGTAGTACACTATTTTAACTGCATCAAATGCAATGTTCAATGTCACTGACTAGAAATACTGTTACCAATAATCCTCAGTTCTCTATGTGGACACTTCACCACTGTTCAACAATCTGCAAGAGTTAAAGTGGGTAGAGAAGAAAATAGTGGAATAAGTTTAGTGACATTTCAGGCTGGATTCACACTGTTCCATGTGCATGCAGCAGTGGCGGAACTACCGCCGGTGCTGGGGCACCGGGGCCAGTGGCTGTGGGGGGGGGCCCAGTGGGGTCCGGTCCTGGGCTCCCCCAGTGGGCCAGTGGCTGTGGGGGGGCTCAGTGGGGTCCGATCCTGATTTTTTTGCCAGTGCACGGTCCCTGTGTTCAAACACCGGGGCCCCGCACTGTCGACGGGCTTCTCAGTGAGGGGGCGGGTCCTGTGACTCACCTCCCCGGCCGCGTCCATAGTAACGCGAGGGGAGGTGAGTCACAGGAGGCGTGTGTGTGCCACAAGCCCCGCCCCCTGCAGTGCTCAAATCGAAACTCCCTGGCTGCGGTCCTCTGGCTGGGTAAGTCCATGTGCCGGGGGGGTTCTTGGGGGGAGGGGTGGATTTTGGATAGTAGTTGTGAAATGCTATTTAATGTTATCAGACAAGTGGATTATAATGGGGAATATTACACTGTAATGTTCCCTATTATAATCTATTTCTCTGATTAAATGATTACAGGTATACATGTGATCTATCAAAGTTTGAGACTACGTTAGAATGTGTGACCAGTGACGTGGTCACACATTTTGACGTAATCTCACCCAGTTTTTCGGCGGTGGAATAGGTGAAAAATTCCAACGCTTTCTCCGCTGTTCCAGGACAGATCGGCATCGCAAATCGCATGTGCAGGAGAACCGAATTGCCCTGCAACAGCGGATCGGTCCTGAAATGTTACTTCTATCCGACTTTGTGAGTGCGGTGGAATGTGAGATCGCAGTCGGATAGAAGTGACATTTCAGGACCGATCCGCTGTTGCAGGGCAATTCGGTTCTCCTGCACATGCGATTTGCGATGCCGATCTGCCCTGGAACAGCTGGGAAAGCGCTGGAATGCTTCACCCATTGGTGGTCACACATTCCACCGCTGAAAAACTGGGCGGGATTACGTTAAAACGTGTGACCATATCACCGGTCACACATTCTAACGTAGTAACAACCTTTGATAGAACACCACCATCAGGGGGGTATGGCCGGTACCCATGTGAGGCGTCTGGGGGGCCTCTTACATGGGTATCAACTGTACCGGGGCGGCATGGCAGAGGGGACAGGGGAGGGGGGGGAGGGGGTGGAGGAGGCCGGGCCCCAGCAGCAGCAGGTAAGAGGAGGTACAGGGAAAGGGATCCCGATGACCAGACCACCTGGGACCCTGCAGAGCCCACCATATAGAGTCTCAGGTGGGCTATGCAGGTTCTATGGTGTGCTCTGCAGGGTCTCAGGTAAGTCCAGCACGCTACTGCAACATTAGAGAATGCAGGGGCCGACTTGGGAGGGGGGCCAAGGTAAAATCTTGCACCAGGGCCCTTTGCTTATTAGGTCCGCCACTGGCATGCAGCATGCATGGTAATGCACATGCGGAGGTGGGAACAGGCCCGTGTAGTTTACCTTTCCCTTTTCCACTAAACTGCGTTGCATAGATGTAAACCAGCCACTTGTAATGTATCTTCGAAGCAAAATGCATGAGTTTTGCTGCATGAAAATAGACAAGTGTGGATAGGCCCTAAAACACAATTTCAGACAAACAGCTACATACACAGTCAAAGTACATCTATGTAGCCTGCCCAAAGATTTGGTTTTCCATTAGGCCAGTCTTGTAATATAAATTAATCTGCCACATCCCTGACCTCTTCTGCAGTAAAGCAGCACAGCTTGGTCCACCTCAGACCCCTAGCTTGCTGATTAAAGTATCACTATGCTGATGTGGTCATCAACATGCCCACCCCACATTCCTCCTGTTAGTAAGGTCTCAGTGCTAGACTGGCAGCATTGTGCAATGTAATTGATACCCCTCCCTATCACAGTCTGTGTCCTCTTATGCAGGGGTTTAGAGGATGCAGGTAATAAGTCACATTCTGGTACTTATAATAGATGTATTTAAATATACATTTAATTTTATTTGAATGCAAATATATCTGTATTAAAGTAGAACTTCAGCAATTGTTTTTCATGATTTCAATACAATGTGGTAGAGTTTGTTGGGGTTGTTTTACCTGTGTCACGAGCAACACTTTAAAAGTAGGGAAGACTTAATCCCTCTTTGAGGTTTTCATTGCTATGTTCCCATTCAAGAGGGCCAAGATTTGGTTGCAAGCTGCCCTTTTTAAGAGAAGCAAGCATATTCATTTACAGCATCTTGTGTATATTTTAGGAAATATTATTAGAGCTCGTATTTATTTAAAAGGCTTTAAGGAATAAAAAAAGACCAACTTTCCTGCCAAATAGAGGCAAACAATTTGGTAGCTCTGTCAAATAAAGACTGCAAATTAAACGTAATGACAATGGCACAGAAACACAGACCAAAGCAGAAGGTAGACAGCCTGTTCCTTACAGTCTAGAAGTTCAAGAAGTTCTGGGGATTTCATTTTGACCATGCAGCAGCTGCTTCTTAATTGAATTTATACAGTGTATTATTAAATTAAAAAATTTCCTCAAGAGGGCTAATGCCAGAGTCTCTCTGAGCTTGTTAAATGACTGAATGTGAAGAACTGCTGCATTAAGAGTATAATAGAAGACTTTACGATTAATGCAAAATATGATATTGTGAAAATTCCACTATACAGTCTCTAAAATTGTCCAATAGTCCTAGAATATCCCCTCTGCTAATATTTTTTGTACTATCTTCATGATCACAACTGTGACACATTGCAAGCAATTGGTAGAATAATGTGAGTAGCAGAAGCTACTGTTCTTTTAGAATAATCCTCTTTTTTGCCATTTGCCATATTATTCTTATATACTGGCTTTCGTTTGTTTCATATCTTAGACATTAAATACACCATTCCACCCCCAACCCCCCTTTTTTTCTGGATACCCATCCCTTCCCAAAGTCTTAAGAAAACAAAAGCTCAGTTGTTATTACATGCTCTCTGTGCTACACTGAAACAAATCAATCTCAACTTCTCAGAAGCCTTGTGATTATGTGTGTGTAAAGACTTTGTGGGCCTTTGATCTTGAAAAGTCATTTCATCCTTTTCCTAAGTCAGGGCTGCTTCAGGCTGTTTAAACAGCATCAGAGGGTGGGGGATTCTGGGAGGAAAAAGGAAGCCTTAATAACTGCTAGGGGATTTTCATTTAGCTTCACACCATTTATTACTATTATTTCTCCTTTCTCCTTTTGTCTTGTTTGGTTTACAGTTTTGTTCTGCTTAAGAACAAGAAAAAAAAGTATAAAGTGAAAAGGGGGCACATTACACTAAATTTCTAAGAGGAAATGGGTGCAGGAGGTGAACTGATCTTTAAGTGAAAATGTTTGATCAGTGAGGGGAAAAGGACGGCATTGCTTCATGCTCATAGCGACCTGGATCAGGAGAGCCTTTGATGGAGATCTTTGATGCTTAGCAAGAGGTCTTCTTATAGGCAGAAGAGTGTTGCCCCTCAGTGGGTGGCAATGTTAATAACTTAGCATTTTAGAAAGATTAATTGGGACAGAGTTTCTGGATTAGAGAGTCTTCTATGTCAAACAAGGGAAGGGGGTAAGGAGGTGGAGTATAAAAGACTTGTGATCTGTCAGCTGAAAGAAAATTAGTCAGGGCAAGTGGGAGCCAGCATAACCAAACTTTAAAGGTATTAGACCCTGAATTCATGGGGATATTTAAAACATGTGGGAGGGAGGTAAGCCTTCAATACAATTATATGTGAAAATAAAGTGTTTGTTGTAGATTCTTATCTCCCTTTCTGCACTGAAGCAAAAATAGGGAAACACAAAAAACACAAATTAACATACACGTAAACAATACATGTGGTATGATTTACTTCCTTTTGCTGAAAGCAGTTGAGTGCCAAGTCAATTTTATATATCCTGGGCTAGCAACCTCCTAGCCTCAAAGATGAAACAGAAAGTACTTAAGATCAAAAACAAAATACCACCTACATTTTTTTATTTAATTAGCACTGTTGGTTTATTTTAACCTCTTGCCGTCCGCCCGTAGTAGAAAAACGGACGGACATAGGGATGTGAGACTCAACACATGGTAATATGTTTTCTTACATTGTTACCTTGCATTGGTACAAAATAACTGCTGTTGTGCATATGGATTCTGGTTAATCAGGACAAAAAACATTGGGACAGTGGTTTGAACATAACTCCTTCATTGAAGACAGAGCAAATATTAAACTGTGTGTCCATGAACATAGATGGTGGACAAAGCTACAAGCAGCCTGCGACAACTACAGTCCAATTCCAATATAATTTTAAAATACTGTCGTGCAGCAGTGCAACTAAAAAGCAGCTCTTGTTGCAATACTATCCTCTTCTTCCATATTGTCCCCCATAGCCTCACTGCTCTGTCACCCAGACTCATTCAAACCAATTTCTGTGAGTGCTGGGCATCATGGACCCCTCCCCTGGAGGTGTCACTACTTTGCCCTGCACTCACAGTACAATGATGCAGGAAATGGCACTGATGTCATGACATCAGCTGTGCTCTCTAATATTTGCTGAGGAATGGCACCTGGAAGAAGAGGACTCCTGTAGACCACTGAAAAAAAGGTAAGAAAAAATTAAGTAAAAAATACATGAATGTGGGCCTCCAAGTTGGGAGAGAAAAAGACTGGAGCGCTGGGAGTGGAATGGTGGAAATGGCTTTTAAAGCTGCAGCTCAAAACAGCATGGCCTCCGTTATTAACAAAAGAAAACTATAATTATTATTATTATTATACAGGATTTATATAGCGCCAATAGTTTGCACACCGCTTTACAATACTATAATATATGTACATCACTATAAACCATGGCCATGTCAAAACACAGTACTGATTGATAGCAAATCATTGCATGAACTTAAAGCGGACCTTTACCCATATCTTTTATAACACCAAACACGCCTTTAGAAATGTTTAGTAATGCCAATCTACAATCAGATACTTCTAGATAATTGCTGGCTTTGTATTCTTTGCATACCTTATTTCTCTTTTAGTTCTCAGTCTTCTGGCAGTGGCCATGTTTACTAATGGCACATTACTAGCTCTCCATTTACTTCCTGAAACCCTGGCACATGTGATTATGACATGTGACCATGCACATCATCCCAGTCGAGCAAAATGCCTTTCCCTGAGATCTCATTAGATTATAATTGAGATTTCCCAGCAATGCTTTGCTGATGTAACCTTCCCAAGATGCAATGCTTTGGCACTTACATAATTTGTGCCAGAACTGGACCAGGAAGTAGATGAACTCTATTTGCAAGTAAATTAAAAATAATTAGTGTAACTAATGAGTGTAAGACGATTTTAAATCAGCATGCAGAGCTGCATGCTGTTGTCATTTGTAGTGAAGGGGTTTAAAGGTCCGCTTTAAGAACTTGAGGCTCTTCCGACAATTGTGTACAATATTTCACAGAATTGGAATTGGAGGCAGGGTTTCCATTTTATTATATGTAAAAAATCTCCTAGAGACTTAAAGTAGTTGTTTCACATTTCAAGTTACATTTCGTCTTCCTAAAACGTACTCCTTCAAGAGTGGCATCATTGTGTGAATCTGGCCCTGATATAGGCTCTACAACTATGGTCTCTTTTGCACTGCAATTGTATTTTATGTTGATTTTGGTTCTCCAGTAGCTTCAACAGGAGCTTTGATAACAGATGTAAACTTTTTACCAGAGATTGGTGTATTTTGCACATAAAGAAGTTCTAAATGTACAGAAGACCTTTGGTGATAAGCTTTATTTTTATGTTTAGCATCCTTTATGTTAGTCCTGTACATTTATAATATCCAAGACTAGAGTGAACTCATTGAATCCAGGGCTGAAATTAACAATACATATAGCAAAATGGTACCTTGATTGTACAGGTATGTCCCATAAAAACACCTCTCATTTTTCATGTTGAGATGCATAAAATAGGAAAGATGCTTCATTATGTATAGTATACATGCACAAGTCATTTTCCATTCTTCTTTTCAAGGCTGTTTATCTGTGATCTGGGTACATTGGCAGGGCTCACAAATCCCTACTCTTTAAGCCTTGTAGAGGTATTTTCATCCAAAACATTTTAGTTGTGAATAGAGGGAAGGGTTATTCAAGGTGTTGATCCATTCAAGGTGTATTCAAAGTAAAGATCCATGCACCTTTTAGAAAATACTTTAAATGTTACAAGAATGTTAGTATAGGAGGCACAATATCACTATTGATTTTCAGGTGTTCTTCTTTAAGGTGCTTTACATGTTTGTAGATGCAAAGAGCCATTGTAACTGGCCCGTAACCAGCAATCTTTTCCTCCTTTTTCTAGCTGCCTCCATTTCTTGATGGTGCATTTCTGTCTTCCCATTAAAGAGGCAATTTGTCATTCTATCTAATGCTATTAATCAAGATACACCGCAGTATTCTTAAAATGAGATCATTTTGATAAATCATGCCTGACATAAAATGACTTTATTCCTTTTAACTGCAATTTAGACTGTAAATTTTTTTCCCATTTATGATTCATGGGTGAAAAATGGGATAAAATCTGCTCGCACATTTGGATTGTTTCTCTGGTGATAATTCACAGGAACTCCATGATGGAAAATCAGTGGCATTTGAATGCTGGCTCCATATTTTCTGGCAGGCAGTTGTCCTTTCAATCCTTACATCCTCACATTAAGCTTTGCTCACTAAACTTGAACTTGGCTTTTTGCCTGACACAACAAAAATGTAAATCTGATCATAGTAATCTGGACAAGTGCTTGTCACAATACTTAGTGGTCTGTATATATTGTTAACGTTGTGAATGTAGGTAGACAGGTATAACTCTATATGTGAGTTAAAGTGTTATTGAGATTCACTGTTTCAGCTCTAATTGGGTTCATGACATTGACATCGCTACTCTTGGCAGCCAACTAAAGTTTAGAGCACAGGAACCAGAGACCCAGTAATCTTAGGTCCAGGTAACATCTACGGCTGAATTGTAGTAAAAAATGTATGTGGTTCCATTCAAAATGCATGTTACAGAGAGTTCAATAGTAATGCATGTAGAACACACAAAGTAGTAAATTAAATTCTACAGTGCAAATTGGGAACCTGCCAGTGTAAACAGTTATTGTTGAGTTACCCAACAAATGCTGATGTTGTTAAATTTGGCATGGGCATATAGGTATCGATGACCTCTGGGCAGGGCATGAATGAGTTAAGGTACATGTTTTGTTTTCTACTTTTTATACAATTTTGTTGTGGTTATTTAGAAATCACCAACAGTCTACCATGTGTAATAATAAACCCATTAACTAGCAACATCAATGCCAAAAATCAACAGATAAATGCCATCACAAAACCTGAATCATTGTATCACATAGCAGTCATTATAATTAGATATTTTGGAATAGTTTTAACAAACGTGGGCTTGCCTGTGGATTAAAAAGCTCCATGTCTCTGTATTACCAATAATACATTTTCATCTGCGGACTATGCCACTTGTACATTTCTCTTATTTTTTGGGGTACATTATTAGGTTATTAGGTGCTATAGGTAAAAGGTGCAACAGTTGCTATACATTTTTGATGGATTTTTCCAGCAAACTGTATACACTGAGTGACCAGATGAGTATGACCACCTGACGTTTGTAGGCAAATTAGCTATAATTAGCTATAATTTCGCGCTGAAGTTGCTAGAGGGCCAGACCATTATGAATAGAGAAACATGTTGTTTACCACGACAGTATAAGTTATTTTTTTCTGGAGATATGGGTAAACAA
This sequence comes from Nanorana parkeri, assembly GCF_000935625.1. Taxonomy (NCBI): domain Eukaryota; kingdom Metazoa; phylum Chordata; class Amphibia; order Anura; family Dicroglossidae; genus Nanorana; species Nanorana parkeri. The sequence continues at coordinate 1,071,858 of NW_017306590.1, forward strand.
CACGATTTAACAGCCTTTGAACGTGGGATGATTGTTGGCGCTCCGAGCCATGGAGCGAGTATCAGCAAAACAGCAGAATTTGTTAAATGTTCAAGAGCAGCTGTTGTTAAAGTGTTTAAAGACTGGACTGTCAGCCGAAAATCTGGGTCTGAGCGTGTGAATTGTGGCCGTCAGTGACTAGTCAATGTTAGGGCAGAACGGAGAGTGGCAAGACTGGTACAAGACAACAGAAGGGCAACACTGCAGTGTCAGATTCCTCGCATCACCTTTCAACATCTCGTGGAGTCACGAGGCGGCCCAACGAAGTCATCTCGCGGCCCAAGGAAGTACTGATGGGGTAGTCATAATAATCTGGCCACTCAGTGTATGTAGCTTATAGACAACTAAACCAGGTGCTGTAAAGGGCCTTGTAAAAAAATATATATAAAATGTTTTATGCACTATGTTTTAGCACTTTAATAAATGTAAGACCAATCATTGTGGTAGTGAGTAAAAAAAAAGGTCACAAAGTATGCTATGAAACTTTATTTTTTGTAAAGGGAGACTTTCCTTTATCTTTTAAATCTGTTGTGGCTGCTACTTCTGCCAGTCAATGCAGATTTGTTACCACTCGATAAAAAACAGGTACCGCAGCCAAATCTACCTTAAAAGTTGAAATTAATTACAACCCCAACTCCAAAAAACTTGTGATGCTGTGTAAAATCTACATAAAAACAGAATGCAATGATTTGCAAATCTGATACCATTTAAAAAAAAATCCTTTAAGTAATTTTGAAATTGATGGCAACAACACATCTCAAAAAAGTTGGAGCATGTTTACCATGGTATAGCATCCCCTCTTCTTTTAACAACACTCGTTAAACGTCTGGGAATGGAGGAGACCAGTTGCTGGAGTTTTGGGAGAGGAATGTTCTCCCATTCTTGTCTGATAGGATTCTAACCTTTCAACAGTCCTGGGTCGTCTTTGTCATATTAGTTTCAAGATGCGGCAAATATTTTCAGTTGGTGAAAGGTTTGGACTGCAGGCGGACCAGTTAAGCACCGAGGCTCTTTTACTACGAAGCCATGCTGATGTCAAAGATGCAGTATGCGGTTTAGCATTCGTCCTGCTGAAATATGCAAGGCCTTCCCTGAAAAAGACATCATCTGGATTGGAGCATATGCTGCCCTAAAACCTGGATATATCTTTCAGCATTGATGGTGCCTTTTCAGATGTGCAAGCTGCTCATTCCATACGTACTAATGCACCCCCATCAGAGATGCAGGCTTTTGAACTGAGCACTAATAACAAGCCAGAAGGTCCCTCTCCTCATTAGTCCAGAGGATGCGGCACCCATGGTTGCCCAAAAGAATGTGAAATTCCAATTCGCCTGAACACAGAACAATTTTCCACTTTGCAACAGACCATTTTAAATTAGCTTTGGTCCAGAGAAGACAGAAGCATTTCTGGATCATGTCCAAATATGGCTTCTTCTTTGCAAGATATAGCTTTAGCTTGCATTTTTGGATTGCACAGCAAACTGTGTTCACAGACCGTGATTTTTGGACATATTCCTGATCCCATGCAGTGATTACCATCATTTTAATGCCGTGCTGTCAGTGGGTCCAAAAATCATGGGCATCCAATATTGCGTTTCGGCCTTGTCCCTTGTACACAGAGATTTCTCCAGATTCTCTGAATCTTTTTATGATATTATGTACTGTAGATGAGGATATATTTAAAGTCTTTGCAATTTTACATTGAGGAACATTATTCTGAAATTTTTCAACAATTTTTAGATGCAGCTTTTCACAGATTGGTGAACCTCTGCTCATCTTTACTTCTGAGACACTCTGACTCTAAAGGTGCCCATAAACCTTACGATTATCGTACGATAACCGTATGCGATCGACTTTTCGTACGACAATCGTAACGTGTGAATAAAGTGCCCGACCGATAGTACTGTACAATCGTACGACTTTTGACGGTCAAGCATGTTTGAAAACTTTGGTTGATCGTACGATGTTCGCATGGTTGGTGGCGTTTCCGTCCGTCAAAAGTCGTACGATTAACACTGCGCATGCGCAAACGAAAATAATTGCGGTCAATTACCGCAAGTCGTCCAGGTGTTTTTTTCTAACTACCGCTGATTGAACCTTGCGATAATCGGGGCAGGATGGGGCCGTCGTACGAAAATCGTACGACGGTTCGATCATCGGACGAAAAGTTTAGTCCGATAATCGTAAGGTGTATGGGCACCTTTATGTTCAATCATGTTACCGACCTGTTCCCAATTAAACTAATTAGTTGCAAAATGTTCTTCCAGCTCTTCCTTGTTAGTACCACTTACTTTGTCAGCTTTTTCTTGCCCTGTCCCAATTTTTTTGAGATATGTTGCTGCCATCAATTTCAACATTGCTTTATTTTTTTCTTAAAAGGGTATATTTTTTTCAGTTTAAACATATATGTTACTTGATATGTTTTCTATTTTCTATTGTAAATAAAATATGGGTTTTTGAGATTTGCAAATCATTGTATTCTGTTTTTATGTAGATTTTACACAGCATCCCAACTTTTTGATGAGCATCATACTGTTCTGTAATACCACACACAGCTTAACGGCATCTCCCAAACATTCAATTGAAGAGATTATTGTTTATCCCATGTGGCCCTCACCATTGTATAAAAAGGAGGACCCTCTGTCCCAGCTGTATGTTATTTTTAGATTATTTTGTGGATCTCCATGCAGCTTTAAATCTGCAAGATATGTCACAAAATACAGTAATAATACATTCATTAAAAAAAAAAAACAGTTCTGGAGCTTAAGTTCAGTGACTGCCTAGGCTGAGATGATATCATCAGTCTGCTGTAATTAGGAGAGAACATTTTTTCAGTCTTCTCTTTTTCATTTTTCAGACTTTATATTGTAAGCTTTGTAGCAAGCCAAAAGAGGAGAGGCTGCAACAGAGGTTGATCTGTGTTAGACATCTGTGAACACAGCTAACAGCTGCACAGACACTCAAATACCTCTATGTTTTACACTTGCACCTTACTTAGTATGCATGCGCTTAACAATCGAAAATATATATGATGCTAGGGCTACTTTAAAGCTGTCTGTAAGGCTTAAGTATAGCTGGATGCTGAATCCTGAAGTTCTAACTTGTTGGCATTCATCCCCCTTGAGGGGGGGCATTACATATGATTGAGAACAGGACTACAAACATATCAATGCATACTAGCATTAAATCAAACTTAGCTGCCCTACCCCAGCGCATTCGACACATTTCATTTATTAGGGACACAATTACTGTTTGGCGAGAGATCAGGAAATCTTTCAAACTGCCTTTATGTATGTCCACACACTGTCCCATCACGGGGCACCCCTCATTTGTTCAAGGCTTAGATTACTCAGCATTCCACAAATGGAAAAAGAAGGGCCTCCATCTCTGGAAACAACTATTTGACCCTCAAACCTTCACCCCTTACTCTTTCAAGGATCTGATACAGCAATATCGTATCCCCCCCCAGGACTTTCTACACTACCTACAGCTGAAGACTGCGTGACACAGTCTCGGGTAAGCCGAGATCCCTTTTCTCATCATCATTTCTGGACACCCTTGTATCAAACAAAACATATTCTATTTCGGAACTATACCCAAGACTACAAACACTATTTATACCCCCCCCCCCTCTCAGGGTCAAGTGTGAAAGGGTGGTCAAGAGACTTTGATGATCCGGATCTGTTACCTAAAATACTTGAGGGGTACACCAAGACGAGATCAATAATAACAAACGAAATTTGGAGGGAGACCCAATTCAAAATTTTACATCGAGCCTACGTCCCTTACTTTGTTCCAGCAACGACGCCTTCCTCATTACACCAACCAATATCGATATGTCCGAAATGTGGACTCCAACGCCCAACCCTACATCACTGCTTTTGGGGGTGTCCAGAGATATCGGACTTTTGGAACCAAGTTCTTGCATATATCAGCACTATTGTTTCCTGGAAACCAGGCTTGGAGTACTCATTGTGCCTTTTTGGATACCTGGACTGTTCTACCAACAATCGAGGTCAGACCAAATATAAAGGACTGGACTGGGTGCACATCTGCCTCCTGGTGGCTAGGAGATGTCTCATGAGACACTGGAACGCCCCATCGGCCTCTAAGGTACAAGAAATTATTAAGGACTTGACAGCGTTACTGGCCAAGGAAAGACTAGAGGCCGAAATGCACACAGATAAACAGGCCTCATCCTTCTTCAAAAGATGGAAACATTTCATTGTAAAAACCTTAACGGTAATGGAAATAACTCACATGGTTCAGCCCTTTAGATATACAAAATGGTATTTAGAGGCAGATGTGTCGAACACGCTGGGGAGCCTGCGATTGGCGCAGGATTAGATTACCTCCCACCTGCCAGATACTTGGCCTAGCCTCAGCCCCTACTGGATCCAGAAATTACATAGAGTTTGTTCCTGATAAGCTGTAGTTTAACAGGGGAGCGGATAGCACGGGTACCCTGACACATCCTACACGTCTGATGTATAATGAATACGGATATGCACACGTATGTAACCTGCTGATAGTATGTTTGTTTCATTTTTCTTTTGTAGTTTTATATGAAAAAATCAAATAAAATTTGTTTGAAAAAAATCAAACTTAGGGTTTAATAAATATTTATGTAGAGCCATTTGGTTCTACATCAGTACTTGGGAAGCTCTTGTGGGTGTCAGGAATGTGCATCAAACAACCATTTTTAATGTTGGTAAGTGTAAGGTAAAAACAGAGAATGGCGGATGCCAGTGATCTTGTAGTTCCTGTGTGAGTACTACATACTGAATTAGAATAATTTGTATTTATATAAGGTGAAAAAACAATATTATATGTATCCCTGAATTCAATTGACTGATATTCCTTGTGTCTCTGTCAGATTTCAAGTAATGTAGACTCAGGATCTCCTAACATGCCTTACACGCCCTTGCCACCAGTATCCAGGGATCCAGCGAATCATAGAGGTAAGGTGTACATGCAATATTATTTATATAGTCTTTTACTGCAAGGTGGTAAAAAGTTTACAACGCGTCTCTCTTGCTCACTCCATCTCGCTGTCTCAGCATTTTCACTCTGCGCTGCACTTTTTCAAATAGATGATGAAAAAAACATCCCTGTCAGGCCCACAGTCTGTGCTTTGAATTTACAGGATTTAAAGGCTATGTGTTAGCACGAGGAATAAATCTTGTTACTTGTACAACTACCTGATCAGTATCTCAGGCTATGGCAACAAAACCTTGAGTGTGAGCTATCAATTTTCTTATCAGGATTGAATTAAGTTCTTGTATGCATATATAATATGCATTGATGGTCAATGATAACAAAATGGGTTAAAATGAACAGATGAAGCAGAAGATAGGGATCAAAAACCTGGTTCTAGCACCCGGAGGTCATTTGCTAGGTCAAAGAAGCAGAATGAGTTTGACATTTAAGTTCTAACCCCACAGAATAGTTTTATTTCTGGAGGCTTGCAACACATTACACACTAACACAGGTTGATGCATGATGTGAAATATCACTGAATATGTTTTATCTACAGAGGTGAAAACACAATTATGTGATTTTAGAGGGGCGGGCTTTTTCACTCCTACTATCAGCTAAGCAAACAAATTTCCAAAGAAAGGCAAATAATAATTATATAAATCCTACTCACAGACTATTTATATATAGGCATGCTATTAGAATGTTGCACTGTTAGTCTGATAGCATGCTGTAAGCGGTTTTGTGCTTGATTCTAATAATAATAAAAGCACTAAAGCAGAAAGTGTTGTATTTGCTTATGTTTTGGGTGCAGATCTGCTTTGCTATCTTTACATAAACT